>NC_056749.1:126011823-126156823 GCF_019279795.1 Protopterus annectens
ACTTGAGGATATCCTATCTTGGCTTTCTACCAATATCAGTAATGAAACTATTATCATGGGAGACACAAATATTAATTGGTCTTCCATTCATTCCCCTACGCACCCCCTAAACATCAACCTATACAAGTACTCTCAGCTCATGAACCTCACTACCAGGCCGTCTAAAGACTTCTTCAGTGGCAGTACTCTAGACTGGATCTTAGTCTCTCACCCACACTACTACATTGATAGTGGAACTCTTCCGGACTCCCTCAGTGACCACCTTCCCATTTTCACCAGGCATCTTCCATCTCCACTACATGTAACTCATAATTACATCAGCACTCGATGCCTAAAAAACTTCAACCCTATAACCTTCTCAGATTCCCTAAAATCAATAAATTGGAACCCCCTAAAACTCTACCCCTGGATAATGCTGTTGCACACTTCAATACAACTTTCCTAAAACTGATGGATAGCTTTGCCCCATTAAAAACCAAAAGAATAAGAAACAACACAGCCCCCTGGTTAACAAAAAACACACTAACTGCCATGCGACGCAGAGACAAAACCTGGGCACAGTACCAAAGAAACAAAACTCCCACCACCCTTAATGAATTAAAATTACTTCGTAATACAGTTAAAAAGCTTATCACAGCAGATAGACATAATTACTTTTCCTTACTCCAAAATAACCATAAAACCAATCCTCAAAAATTCTGGAAAGGGATCACTACTCTCCTAAAACCTGCCTCAACAGAAAACCCATGCCCAGACCCAAATGCACTAGATATAGATCTGGCTACTCAATTCAACTCCTTCTTCATAGACTCTATTTCCAAATTAACCTCATCTTTCTCTAATAACTCCTCACCCCCTACTTCTGCATCCCCACTCTTGTCCCCCCCTTTATCCCCAGTCTCTCAACTCCAACCATTCTCCCTAAAACCCATTCCTACTTCTACCATACAAAAACTCCTGCAAAAGCTGAAACCATGCACCAATGCCCCCGATAACATTCCATCATCCTTCCTCAGCATAGCTGCCGAAGCCATTGCCTTCCCCATCAGCATCCTAATCAATCGCTCTATTCAAGAAGGTCTTGTACCCAAACTCTGGAAAAGGGCTTACATCATTACCCTGCACAAAGGAGGCAATAATAACAATATTACTAACTTTCGTCCCATCGCCATCCTCTCTCCTATATCAAAACTCCTAGAGAAATGTATCCATCTTCAACTCCTTCCCTATCTCCTAGATAATAACTTACTAACTTCCACACAACACGGATTCAGACCCGGTCACAGCACCATGACTGCCCTCCTTTCCTTCCTGGAAACTGTAAATAAAGTCAGAGATTCTGGCTCTACTGTATCTACCCTCTTTCTTGACCTCTCTAAGGCCTTCAATACTATGTCTCACAACCTTCTCCTGACTAAGCTGTCTAACCTAAACCTATCCCCTTCCTCTCTCAATTAGTTCACCAGCTATCTCTCCAACAGGCAACAAGCTGTCAAGTGGAAAAAAGCCATCTCCTCTTTCCTTAACACACCCACTGGTGTCCCCCAAGGTTCCATTTTGGGTCCTCTCCTTTTCAATATACTCATAAATGATTTCTTCCACTCAATTCCTCATGCTAAACTTATTCAATACAGATGATTCTACAATTATCTGTGCAGCCTCATCCATCCCCACTCTCTTAAAACTGACTCAAGACGCCTTCTCTACCACAGAACAGTGGATGAAGGACAGTCATCTAGCACTCAATGCATCAAAAACCAAACTTATGGTATTTACCCCCTCAAAAACCAACACCATTGATAGAAAACTATTCTCCATCACTAGCCAGAATAACACGTCTTGAACTGGTATCTGAAACCAAACTACTAGGAGTCCAGATTGATGACCAACTTAAATTCAGTAGTCACCTACACTTAAACATAAAAAAAACCCCACCAAAAACTTGGCATGCTCTACCGACACAATCGATTCCTCACTACATCTACTAAGCTCACTCTCGCTACTACATTCCTCATCCCTTCCCTCCTTTATGGTGCCCCTCTCCTAACAAACCTACAATCATCTCTCAAGACAAAACTGTCCTCTTGTTATAATAAAATTGCCAAATTTGCCACTAGCCACAAATCATCTACCCATCACTGTGCATCTCTCCACAAACTTAACTGGCTAGAGCTTCCCACCTATCTCTCCTATACACAGCTCACTTTTGCTCACAAACTCATTTTTCATCCCTCCATCTGTCCCTCCCTCAGCTCTACCTTTAAAATGCACCTGCCACAAAGACTTCTAAGATCTAATAACTAAAACCTAATAGAGCTGTACAAACCCCTTCGCTCTCCAGGACAAAACCTTTGCCCTGGCACACCTATGGAACTCCCTTCCTCCCTCCATCCGCATCACCACCAACCTCCCTGCTTTTAAAAAATCATTGCACTCACATCTAACATCCTCATGGGGATGCTCCTGCTCCCACCCCTCATAACCTATTCTCCACTCCCTTCAGGCAACTGTATCATATATTACCAGACTCCAAATAATAAGCCAACTGCAATGACATGTTATTCTTCTCTAATCCTACTACTCCACTCAAGAAACTATATATCTACTACAGCAATGCTTTTTTTGCTTAATGTTTGTTTGTCTTGAACCCACAAATGAATGATGTTGTAAACTGCTGTAATCTTTTTGTTACAACTGTTTTTTAAGCTTTGTCTTTAACCTACAGATGATAGAAATTGTAAACTGCTGTAATTTTTTTGTAATAGGAGCTTTTCTCCCCAGGACTCCATTGAAAATGGGTTCTTATTGGCCCAATGGACTATCCTGGTAAACCAACTGCAAATAAATAAATAAATATTACTTTTGAGGTTGCATCAACCTGGAGAAAAGGAAAAATTTGTCACCCTTTATTCTGAGCTGGTATGAGAAGTAGTGTATGTCTACGTCTATGTCTATATCTATAGCTATAGCTATCTGTCTGTTTATGTAAATATCTTGTTTGACTTTGTGTTTGGATTCAGGGCACCAGCACATGGGGTTGCAGCGCCTGCCCCTCCTTGAGAAATTCTGTGCAATGGCATCCTGTGTAAATATAACAATAGTCAGATGGCCAGTGTGAGATGCTGTTGATATGGCTTCGACTATATCAGTTAGAGACAAACTTTACAACAGGCAGTACCACATTAATGGCTGTGCTCTCATGTACTCAGTATTCAGATGTTCAGGAGTTCACCCTAAAGACTCTGTCAGAGAATATTGGGCAACTCAGTAACGTCCTTCTGTTAGTGAGCAGTATTGCTAAACACAGTGTCAGGAAGGCTAAACTGATTAGGTTAGTGGTAAAAGTAAATGAGCTGGACAGTTGTTCATTTAGAAAAGGTCAAAAATATATGCCCCGTAGCATTTGCAGCTGTGATATGTAAAGGCTTCCTTCACAGAGCAGGGATCTGATCCCCCAGAAGAACACACAGAATTTCTTCTCAATAATGTGACAGGCATTTAATACAAAACAGTAACCTACAGCGTTTAGAAGTACAGGGGAAAGGAGGTAATGCTGTCACTGCACAATTGCCAAATATTGGGGGGGGTGTGGGCATGAATAATGCACAAGAAGGAGTAGCCCTTGAATATTTTTTAAATCTCTCAAACAAGGTAGAATTTATTGCTGCCATTAGCAGAGTATGCACTTTGGGTATGTAATCCGTACACATTTTCTTGCTGTAACTTTAAACAAAATGAACATTTCTGCCTTTACAACTTTACTGATCAATATAGCTAACCCTCAACCTCTGAAATACCCTTATCCTTGGCCAAAACAGAAACTGTTGACTTTTTTGAACATTTCCTAGGTCTTCTAGAATACTCTGCTTTAGAAAGGCTATAGCAAAACACGGCAGCTTTCTTGAACTTGAAAAAATGGCCGTCTGATGTGAAATCCTGCAAAAGACTTCCTCCAAAAAGATCAGGGTCTTCTTATTCCATACCAGTAGTGGATTTACTGGGGGAGCTGTGGGAGATAAAGCGGCCCCATTAATGGCTCAATGTTTGTTTATTTCTTTAAAATAAAGATACATAGTAGTAGAGTTTCTTTACATATAAATAAACAGCCCACAGTGCCCCTATTCACAACTTAGAAGAAGCGCTGTACACACCACCCTTATCTTTTTCATAATTTCTAATAAACTCTATGGTCTTATTTTCAGGCTCAGTTTACTTGTTAGTGTGAATTTTCCATTCCCCACTTCGCTCATGATTTTTTTCTGCTGGGCCTTTTGCGGGATTTCATGTGTGTATGTAGTGTATGTAGTTGAAATAGTCAAGTTGGCTTACAACTGGTTGGGAGGGTGGCCTAATGGTTAAGGCGTTTGCCTTACAAACACAAGGTGCAGGGTTTGAGTCTCACAAGGAATAACTGGCTAGGCTTAAAATGGCTCGCAAGGGCAGTTAGCTTAGTACTAACCTATGAACAAGGCTAGTTGAGTATCAAGCTACTGTATGCATATCTGTTATGCACTTGGTTTTATCCTGCACTTCTGCTTGTTTTCCTTTGGTTCTTGGTTTCCGCATGCATACCTCTCAACTCTGTGGTATTTATTTGAAAAATACAAATTTTAAACATAAAATATCAGGGTCTGTCATGAAATTTTGACTTGCCCCTTTAAAAGTTGATTTTGTCAGGGTTCGTTTTGTCCTTTGTCATCAGTCTGTGGCATCAATGACATCAGCAGTGTGACTGCATCATCAGAACTACAACTGCATGCTGGAGAATTAATACCCACGTGTCTGAATGGGTGCACGTCATATATGTTTTGCAACAAGAGCATAGCACTATCGGAGCTGCTTAGCAACACTAAAAAATTAACTTTCCCTAGTTGAAGCTGTTGACGATTTTAAATTAATATTATGCTGGCATCTGTTTAACAGCCACTATGGCAGTTTACTACCATCCGGCTTAAGACATCATATTTCAAAGGATCAGAACAGAGTAAGTGAGCATCTCAGCATCACTTACAGGACAGTACTTCTCCCTAGCCTAATTTAAGGCAGTGTGTGATTTAGACTGAGGCATACTGAGGTATGTAAACTTTTGTAAGTTTAATTAGATTTCTTTATCTGTGTCAGCAGAGATCACTAAGGTCTACTTAATGAATCCACTTACCCAAAGATTTCTTCAGTAAGAAAATCTCTTTGTGAAATATTATCAAAAATAAAGATATTTATGAAAAAAGAGTTCTCTACTCTATTTCTCAAACACTGAGAAGAAAGCTGGAGACAACAAGAATGTATTAATTTATGTTTCAGAGTTTGTTGCATTGGTCTGCTGTTAGTGCATGGGATTAGATCTATGAGCTGTATGTTTCAGAGTTAGTTGTATTGGTCTGCTGTTAATCCACCGGATTAGATCTATGACCTGTATGTCTCAGTTAGTTGTATTGGCCTGCTGTTAGTATGTGGGATTAGATCTATGAGCTGTATATTTCAGAATTAGTTGTACTGGTCTGCTGTTAGTGCACAGGATTATATGTATGAGCTATTAATCAGCTGCTTCCCATAACCGAGAAGTTGTTTCCTTCATTCTTTGTTTGCTCGCTGTATGTCTCTTAGCAAGTCACTTTACCAGAGAGTGCTACAGGGCTAAGTTTGAAAAAGATCCATGTTGATCATTTCTGTATTTCACTTAACAAAAATAAATTAAAATTAAAGAAGAATATTTGAGAGATAGCCATCAGTTTTTGCTTGCACTGTGAATGCTGTACAGAAATCTGTTTCTTTACATTTCTTTGGTCTTCTGTAGCACTAACCTCCCTGCTGTGGGTACTTTCCTACTTAGTGGTTCTTCTGCTACATTGTCCTGATGGGAAGATCTGACCTGACTGCAATTCCTGCTCACTTAGACACAGTGGGGTTTGATGGATTTGCCAGGATATCTGTTTAGTTTGAGGATAAAGCCCACTTAACATAGCCCTTCTATAGATTTGTCACAGAGAAGTTCTGGTTGTTGGGATTCATGGTCTCTTGGTAAATTATGGCATAATTTATTAGATTTGCATCTGTCTCCATAGCACAGAAACATTCTTTTTGATGTTGAGGTGCTAAAAGAACAAACTGCTGTTAGCTATTTAAAAATGCATTTGCCTGTATTAAACTGATGCATTAACTCTCCCTCAAAATATTTTGAGCACTTATGCACTGGGAGAGCTGGTAAGGGACAGTACGTTGTCTGAGTTTCATCAGGCTTATCAGCTTGTAGACTGTTAAATGTTAAGTCCCAGGGTTTTCCTGTTACATATACAAAAACAGATTGATCCCAAAGAGCAAATCGTATTAAATTTGTTTTAAAAAATTGTTTTTTCGGACAAAACTTTTACTTGGGTTACCTAGCAACCTTTGTCGCTGTCTCATGTATTCAGAATTTCAATGTAATAGCTAATGAATGAGCAATCTGCTACTGCAGATGCTCAAAGGTAGCAAGTAATGTGAAGAAATGGTTGCTGCATCCAGCAGTGGTGTAGATATAAAGAACATGAGGTCACGTAGGCATGCTGTTGGAGTGGATGTAATTACATATTAAAATAAAAATGTTGTAGGGGGTTTGTTCATGTTAAAATGCACGTATGGTTATGATTTAGTACTCTACATTAGCTCTGTGTTGCATGTGGGTTGTATGGAAAGCGTTCTACTGGATGTGCTGTCAACTATCAGGGCAACTCAGGCAGAACTGATGTGCAAACCCTTACTCTACTAAATGCAGTGACTTTTGCCTTTCTAAAAGCTATAAGGCAGGGGAACACAGCTTAAAATGTCACTTGCAGTTTGTTTAACTTTTTCAGTTGCTTCTTATGTTTTCTATTTCCATTATTTTTCAATGGGAATATTCCTTGTTGTGTTTCAGGCCTGAAACAGCTGCAATACACCCAATAATCAATAAAGTCACTGCTGCATTTATTAACATCTATTTGGTTTAGTACTGACCTTGGCTGAGATTCTAGCATGATTTATGGAGATTTTTAATTTTATTTTTGAATATTTTAATTAAGCAGATGCCATGAAAATTAGCTGTTCAGATATTTTGCTAGATGTGCATATTTTTCTAGAGGCTTTGGACAGATTTTTGATGTCTGCAGGTGGAAAGGTATGACTGAATGGTAAAGAGAGTCTATTGAGCTGTAATTTACAATCTTACATAAAATTTACTGCAGTGTTACATTAATTTAACCTGAACTAGTCAAATCATTTGCAAATCAGGACAAAAAAGCCCTATTCCAAAGTTCAAAAGTTCTCTGCAGCCTCAAGATGGACAAGAGGAGAATTTGAGGCTACCCATTTAATTATTTAGATTTACCTTGAAGTTGGCAATGGTGCTACTCAGCTTGACATGTAGTGGACATTTGTCCCAGAGGTGAGTTATACACTGGGTTGTGAATCTATTACGCCAATGTGTCTTATTTATCTGCTGATGAAAGTTACGTTTTTTTTAACTGGGTATTTGGAGCACCATTTATTTCGTGAATGAATCAGAAGTCAAAGAGGGTTGGATTGTTCATATCTCAAAAGGCTAAACACAGATCTCCACAGAGGAGTCTGTAAGAGGCTGAGTATAACTAGAGGGATAACAGTTTGTCTTGACAAGTAAGATTTTTGAAGCCGCTGATCTTTTTAGTTATGAATCCCTGAGGTTTCTTAAATTTAGTGATATATTTAGACAAATCACATACCAAAAGGTACATTATATTTAACAATGAGTATGATGAGATATGAGTAAAGGGAAATTAAAATTTATTCAGATCTACAGGAGGTATCTTTCAAAATGAAATGAGCTCGATAGAAGGTTTTCAAAACTGATGGTTAAATGATAAGGAATTATCAATAAGAGTACCTAGATCCCTTACCAAAAATACCTCGGTGCAAACTAGGGAGCAATTCCAGGGAGGCAGTGAGCATACCTCTGATTCATTCCTGGTTTTTCACAACATCTCTAATTTTACCTCATATTTTTGTTGTGTCTCTCATAAAGTTCTTGATTTTCTGGCAGATCTCCAAGGATTACAGTCAACGAGTCAGTGGTGCCAGACATTATAGTTTCATATTTCCTGTTTTTCCAGAAATGTGTGTTGATGCAAAAGTTGTTGTTCTTTTAACTTTTTAAACAAATTAGAGTAATATTTTAAAATTGCACCTAATTTTGGACTTTTATTCCTCTCAACCCCATTATGTGTGGCTTTGTGCCTGATTTTTGAGTAATTAATTTGACAAGAAATGTTTTTAATTGAACACGATGCCTGCCAGTGACAGAAGCCTAGTTTAAGAAGGCGTATGGTAGTGAATGCGTGGACCACCTGGGAGGGACTGATGGACTACTGTGTGTTCTGCACTGCTGATGGTACATGTCTTCAAAATAAGGAAGAGAAAGGTGATATTATACAAATGCACGTAGGAAGAAGAATCAGCATGTGTGTGTGAAAGAAAGAGCGACAAGTGTTCTGTTTTAATCTATACAATGAAGTTAAAATAATTAATATGATGCTCACGGGGAAATGAAATGTCCGCTAATGTTTTATTACTGCTGAATTATGCAAATATGTTTTTTTTTCTGTTTTTCAGACATTATCTTCAATAGACCCGACTTGTCAGGAACAATGCCAATATGTGCATGCAAGTGCAAAAAACAATATCATAAGTTTTACCTGTTGGCACACACACTGTTGGGGGCACAGTGTCCTGGATAGCAGTAGACAAACCATTAAGCAATCATCTTGCAAAAATAAGGCAGGAAATAAATGCAACACAGAATATCTAGACCCCTACAGGTTTCTGGGGCCCTGGCAGCCACAACACCCCAACTCTATAAGGATACTTTTGACGTAGGCCTTGTAGGGGGTCCACATCTATATCTTCTGTCATAGACATCATTGATTTTAAACAAGCTCTGCTCATAGGGTGTACAGAAGGTTGTGGTAGCCTATGTGAGGGCTGCAGATATTGTTTTGTAATTATTCCTTTAACTTTCCTCACAGTCATACCTTAGTAGTTTGCAGAAGGTGACTGTAGCTTGCCTAGTGGCAGAGTACTGTATAGGAGCAATAACTTAAAATATATTACTTGTGATCATTATTTTTTCACTTTCCTCAAAATCAGACTTGCACAGGTGGCTATCTTTTGAGAGTAGGGAGGAAAAAGGAATGATGTATGTGGATGTGTGTTTGTATGTACGTATGTCTAAAAGCATCAAACTGAAATATGTTACTGTGTCCATTAGTCTGCTCACCTTTGTTTCAATCTAACATCAGTGGGGTACACAGAAATTGTCTGCCTTTTAAGAGGAAAGGAGGTATATTCTATATATGTGTGACAGCAACAATTTGAAATATCTGTCTGTGGCCATTTCTTCTTTCACTTCCATACCGGCCTAATACCAGAGAGGTGTATAGAAAGTGACTGTCATTTTTAGGTGGTAGGGAGAGGTATATAATACTCAAAGATATGATTTATATATCCTCATTAGCATTTGTTTTCTCAGTTTACTAGTAAGTACTATTTTGTCACCTTTGAACATTAAGCCATGGGCACAACTTATTTATTCCCTGAAAGAAAATAAAGCTGACTTTATCTGCTTAGTCATCATGTTTGTTCAGGCTGTCATTGGATCAGACGTTGGAAAAAAGCTGTAAAGCGCAACTCACAGCATCTAGAACTCCACAGATTAATACATTTCACTGTAACCTTAGCTAGTTAAGGTATGTTGAAGAGATGGAGAAAAAAATCTGAAGAGTAAGGAAAAATGCAAAAAAGAAAAAAACAAACAAAAAAAGTAATTCATATAGTAGGGGGAGGCCAGGAAGGGGACAAAGTGGGAGTGGGCAATGCCAGCAAGAATTCTGACCATGGATTAAACTTAATATCTAGTACTATGGATTCCTTTAACACCTTTAGTGCCTGTATGAAATTTCCTTTCTGAAATGCCATGCTCACAGCTGCATAAGTACATAACATGCAGAACATGAAAAGAAAATTATATATGATTGTATCGATTAGAGGAACTATGCAGAGTGACTACTGACATTGCTGTTTGGTCTGCAGTAGCTCCCCCAGCCATATGTTCTCTGTATCTGCCACTGCATACCATATCAAACTGAGAAAGAACAAAGGAGGATAACCATTTCATCTGTAAGATTCCTACATTTGGACTCTTTTCTTTTCTTGTCAAATTCAAGTCTCTCAAAATGAACAAAAAGTAAGCATTCACCTCATGTTATCTCAGCGGCTGAGGAGTGTATAGAAAGTGCCATTTCTAATTTGTTGAGTCTATGCCAGATTAATGAAATGTCTGAGGAAGTCGCTGTTTCTGATTTGCTAATTATGTGCCAGTGAACTGAAGCTTGTGTATTCAAATAATTAAATAGTTTTCCTGTTACAGCCTGTAACTAATTAATTGATGAACAGTGACTTACATTTCCTCTGACAGAGTGTCCATTCATTGCAGCACAAAGAGGGGAGATTAATTGCCTAAACAAGTTTAATGCCTGTTACGTTCATATGAACTGGTTGACGGTCTTTGACTACAAAGACAGAGATGCAAAGGTTGATGGCACTGTTTTTGAAAATGCCTCCTGCTTTTCTGCCATTGAGTCAAGTCATGATACAGTCTATCAGAGTGAAACAGCTGCTGTTGATATGAGTGAAGAATAAGCCCCATGGTTATTGTCATTTTAATTTAGTAAACAAAGATGTAGTTTGGTTATAGTAAAAACCTGTTATTAGCACTTCCTGATAGCTATATTGTTAGTAATTTTCACTTGTCTCAAATTCATCCACTTAACCTAAGATGTTGAAAATAGTCATCTCTACTCAAATTTATAGTTAATAAATATGGCTGCAGATTGTGCTTAAGGTCAGGAAACTCCAGAATAATGTATTCTTCACAAATAGACAGAAGTCTCCCCTTTGTAAATAGCTATAAAACAATGTTTTTTTATATGTACATGAAGACCTTGCTTATATTCTGTTTATAAGCTTAGTATGGCATGTATAATGATCATGTTTGTGTTACAGTGGGGAAGTGAAGACTTTACCCAAACATGAGACCATACCATTCCTATCCCACTAAACTCTAATAGCAAATATACAGTGCATAATATGACATCCTTTCTACTTGTTGCCATATTCTTATAGATGAGGAAGATGAGGAGCCGTTTATAGTGGATATAAAAAAGTGTACACACCCCTGTTAAAAATGCCAGGTTTTTGTGATATAAATAAATTAGAACAAAATAAATCATTTCAAAATGTTTCCCCCCTTTAATGTGACCTATAACTTGTACAATTCAGTTGAAAAATAAAGCTGTTAGGGGAAAAAATATAAAACATAAAAAATGTACAATAAGATGGTTGCATACTTGTGCACACCCTTAAACTAATACTTCGTTGAAGCACCTTTTGATTTAATTACAGCATTCAGTTTTCTTTGGTAGGGAGTCTAGCAGCATGGCACATCTTGGCTTGGCAATATTTGCCCACTCTTCCTAGCAAAAGTGCTCCAAATCTGTCAGATTGCAAGGGCATCTCTTGTGCACAGCCCACTTCAGATCACCCCACAGATTTTTTATTGGATTTAGGTCTGGACTCTGGCTGGGCCATTCCAAAACTTTAATTTTCTTCTGGTGAAGCCATTCTTTTGTTAATTTGGATGTATGCTTGGGGTCATTGTCGTGTTGAAAGGTGAAATTCCTCTTCATCTTCAGCTTTCTAGCAAACGCCTGAAGGTTTTCGGCCAAAAGTGACTGGTATTTGAAACTGTTCATAATTTTCTCCACCTTGATTAAACCCCCCTGTTCCAGCTGAAGAAAAGCAACCCCAAAGCATGATACTGCCACTACCATGCTTCACTGTTGGGATGGTGCTCTTCTGGTGATGTAAAGTGTTGTTTTTGCACCAGACGTACCTTTTGGAATTGTGGCATTGTTCTCATCAGATGATAACACATTTTCCCACATGCTTTTGGGAGACTTGCTGTACTGTTTTGCAAATTTTAGCCGGGCCTGGATGTTTTTCTGTGTAAGAAAAGGCTTCCATCTTGCAACCCTAACCCATAGTCCAGACAATTGGAGAATACAGGAGATTGCTGTCACATGTAGTACACAACCAGTACTTGACAGAAATTCCTGCAGCTCCTTCAGTGTTGCTGTAAGTCTCTTGGTAGCCTCCCTGACCAGTTTTCGTCTTGTCTTTTCATCAATTTTGGAGGGACGTCCAGTTTTTTGCAGTGCCACTTTTGTCTCATATGTTCTCCACTTTTTGATTGTCTTCACTGTGTTTCATGTTATATCCAATGCTGTGGAAAATTTTTTTGTACCCTTCTCCTGACTGTATGTGTATATGTATGTGTGTGTGTGTGTGTGTGTGTGTGTATAAAATGTATAAATATTTACCAAAAAAAAAAAAAAACAGCCAAACCACAGTTTTCACTGTGTGATACCTTAAATCTCATGTAATGGAGGTTCATGGGGTATATGCAAATGACTCCATAAGGACATCAACCGTTTCAGCTAAAGGCTTCTGAATGTCCATGACTTTTTTTGGTTTCTTTTTTACTTTAAGTTTTTTATGTTTACATTCAGGCCAATAAAGCCAAACTCCACTAGCTGTGGACATGCATGTTTTGGTCTTTTCATTGACCTCATCAGCACAGCCTGTGTTTCTGAAGTATAGCCAAACTACACACTTATGCTGCACTAATGAGGTCAGTAAAAACACCAATATTCTTAAGGGGTCATTTGCATATATCTCATGGCATTCCATTGCAGGAGGTGTAAGGTATCACACAGTGAAAACTCTTGCTTTGCTGGGTTTTTCTTGCAGTTTTTACTGAATGGTTTGTTTGCGTGACCTTTTCACCTTTCGCTTGTATCTATCTCTCTCTCTCTCTTGGTATATCTGTATCTATCTATTTATATCTGCTTTTATATTTATATACATGTATATATTTATATACATCTGTGCAAATTCTTCAGTCGACGTGTGTATTTTTGGTCAGCTAAATAGATGGCCATCAGATGTGCGAGATTGCACAATTCCTGAGGTTTTCCCAATTTTGTGTGATCTCAAAGTTAGTGTATATAATTAGCAGGGGGTGAGGGGGAGCTCTCCCCCTTGCAGAAAATGATGTTTTTTGTCTTTTGCTTGTTTGTTTAGGTTTTGCAAAAGTTGTTTCTTAGCACATGTACAGTATTGTGTAAGCATTTGCAGTTTTGACATATTGTGGATTCTGTTTAGGATGGCAACAGATATGAATGTCAATGTAAGCTTAATTACATTGTGAATAAAACAGTCTGTAGAATTACTCCTAATAGTAGCACCCACTCTAATTTACCACCCAAGACTCTCTCTTAAACTGTCCTACTCCTTGCCCCCTGTATCTGTCACATTACATCTCTACACCAAGCTCAGTGCCCTCCTAACATTTACTAATCCTAATTTACAGCAAAAATAAAACCCAAGTTAAATAAGATGCCCCTAAATCAGATTATTTTACTATTCCTCCTCATTCTACTATATAAATAAAATAAATACAATTCTACTAGCCTTTATCACCAATTATCAAACCTATCTCCTTCAAATACTTAGGACTTCAACCAGTCCTCAGGTAGAATATCAGGATCTACCCAGCCTGTCTTTCTCCATAACACCCTATCTCTACAAACAAACCATAACTGATTTATGTATTTATAAATATCTCAAAACTAAGTATCTAAATTTACGATTAAATACCAAACCAAGACTAAAATAAAACTGGCCACTCTCTTCCCTGTGCAAAATATCAATTCAAAAAATTAATGGAGATATTCGCCCCAACCCAGGTCCTAGTTAGTAAACCCATAACTTCCAACTTCAAAATAAACCAGCCACCTAATACCTCTCAACAAAAAAACAGAATGTAAACTCACCTTACTACATATGAACCTAAGACGTATGTGCAATAAAATCCATGACAGCTATGCTTATCCTGCCACATACACTCCTGATGTAGTCATACCTACTGAAATCTGGTTAAAAAAAGAAATAAAGGATAATGAGACCCCCCCCCCGAGGATGCAATATACTCGGGCATGACAGACAAAACAAGCATGCAGGTAGAATAGCAATCATCTATAAACATTCCGTACCTGTCACCTTACTCCCACAGGAAATACTCACATTTAAAGTTGTCTGAATGAAGAGATGATAAATTACCAAGCAAAGGAGAGCAGTATTGCTGGAATTTAATTTATCCTCAAGTCTTGGTGAGTACCTTCACAAGGCTGACCCAGTTCTTTTTGCAAAATCTCACTAAAACAACACTGATACATAGACTGTATTTTATATAGCAGATATCATGGACAGAAGTAGGTTAAAAATAAAAAAGATAGCTGGGTGCACAAGATCCAGGATAAAAAAATGCCAAATCCTGGTAGGTACACTGGTGCCAGAACTGGAAAAATGAGTGTGTAGAACCCTCAAGACAAAGAAATAGTCCTACAATGAGGCTAGACCAGGCCCAGGGGGAGGATGCACCCCCTGTTGTAGAAGGAAGTAGTAATCCACAAAAATCAGAAAAATTGATAAGCTAAAAAAAGAGCCATAAAGATGATATAGTGGACTATTGAGAATAAGAAAGAAATTAGGTATTGTTACTATTATGCAAGAAGCCTAGAATTTCCAGCCAGAAGATATACAAAAAGACTGAGAAAAGTTAGAGGAAAGAAAAATACTTGTACAAGAAAAACTGTCAGAAGCTTCAAATAAAAATGTGTGTTCGGTAATACAGTAGATTTATTAAAAACATTATATAGACCAAGAAACCTTGAGCTGTTTGCAAAAAGAAGTGACTGACGAAGTGTGAAAATATAAAGAACAAAATCTAGAGATTTTTGAAAGGTAGAAAAAAGAAATATGGACATGGGAAAGAAAGAGAGATCTGATATGATGCAACATTTATACAAAGGAGAAAGCCAAATAAATCAGTAAAAAAGCAGCCCCAAAGATATTCAAAGAGAAATACAAGGAAAGGCAACCAGATATGGAAAATTTCACAATACAAAAAAATCACAAAAAGGGACTTTAGAACAGAAGATTAGTAAAGTTGAAGTTAAAAAAATAGAAGTAGAAGTTGTGAAATAGCTCCAAAGTGAAGGATTTAGTGTAGAAAGTCTAACACAGGTTATATCACAGTATGATGGTGCAACAAGTCTCCCAAGTAAGGATAAACAGGAGACATCTGAAGTAGAAATATGGACATGGGAAAGAGAAGGAGATTTAATATGATGCAATATTTATGCAAAGGAGAAAGCAAAACTAATCAGTGCAAAAAAAAAAAAAAATACAGCACCAAAGATATTTGAAGAGAAATATAGGCAATGGCATCTAGATATAGAAAATTTTACAATACAAAAAATAAGAAAACAAACAGGAAAATTAGAAAAGAGGATTAATAATGGAGAAGTTAAAGAAATAAAAAATGAGGTTTTGGATTACTTGTGAAGTGAAGGATTTAGCATAGAAAATCTAAATTTGATAACGTCACAGCAGGTTATCACCAAATTAAGGAGAAACGAGTGAAGTGGGAAACATCTGATCAGTTGCCATATGAAGATATTTTAGAGCCTTCCATAGGAAACCAGTACAAAAGTTCAGTTGGAGTTGTACAGGAAGGAAAGGACAAGAAACTGTGGCAACTCTGGCACAGTCAGTGTTGTGGAGTAATAGGCCACTGAGTTCCCATATGAAAGAGCAATGGATGACACAAGGTGAAACTGAAAAAATATGGCATAGGAAGGTGCTGTTCAACTTTCTATAGAATGCCTGCAGGAAATGGAGAACAAAGAATGTGCCTTCAGTTCAGAAGAAAATGATCTAAAAGAAGAGTTGCTTGATTTAATAGAGATGGACAGACATATTAAGATCGATGAAATAAATAGACTACAGAAAGTTAGTAAAACTCAAAAGGCTAGAAGTCTTTTAAAACAAATAAATGCAGTAATTAGAACTGTTCATAGAGATTCATGCGATGCAACAAAAGTGAATAGGATAGGGTTCCTACTAGAAGAATGAAAGTCCAAAATATCGAATAGCTGTATACGCGAAAATGCCATTCATTTATGTGTTTTTTTGTGAGATCGTGGTGTAGTGAAGATTGGGAAATTTGCTCTTTCCTCACTGTAGTGCGATCTCGGATTGGTATATATAATTAGTGGGGGGTGTGGGGGGCGCAGCCCCCCACAATAAAGGGTTTGAAATCCGGCATTTTTGCTGTTTACAGCATTCGATTATATGAACTTTCATTCATGTAATATAGAGCCATAGGATATATTACTGTGCAGCTAAATTAATAACAGATAAGTCTTGCCACAAAACACAGGGCAGTAAGGGAAAGGCAAGGAAGAAATCAAATGCTATCATGGATGTATCGAATAGAGAAAACTATAAAGCAGTTAAGACAAAAGGTGTTACTGTTAGAAAAGTATAGAAGAGGGAACAGATCAACAAAAATACACATTAAGATAAACGTGATAAAAGCAATGAGTAGTATCAGAACAGATCAGGATGTGTTGCGCACTATCACAAATAATAAACTAAAAATATCAGCACAGGCAGAAAAACTTAGAAGATATTCAGATAAATATATAAAGGACAAGTACAAAATAAGCTATTTATTGATGACCCAAAAAGGTTTTATAGAGAACTGGGAAACGAGGCAAAAGGAATTGAAACACCACCAAAAAAAAGAAGCAATAGATACATTTTGGAGAACTATCTATGAAGATTCTGTGGAATATAACAAAGATGCTAAACGGATAGAAGAAGTAAAAGAAAGAATAAGAAGTTCAAATGTACAGGATATAAAATGAGGTGAAGTAATGGCCAGAGAGATTGAAACCAAGTTAAGAAAAGCACCTAACTGGAAACCCACCAGCCGAGATGCAGTACCAAACTTCTGGCTAAAAGTATTATCATCTTTACAGGAAGATTTAGCTGTGAGTGAGAACTAGTCATATGCACACCCCAAGCAAACACCAGCCTTGTTAACCACAGAAAAAACAATGCTCTGACTTAAGTGTGAACCTGGAAACTATCCCAAAAACTATAGACCAATAACCTGCCTTCCGACGACATATAAACTATACACTGGAATTGATGCTGACAAAGTTCATAGTTAATTAGAAGAAAACTCAATCATGGCAGTGTAACAAAAAAAAGTCATATGGAGCAAAGGATCATTTGTTGTTAAAGTCATAATGGAGAACTGTAAAAAGGGGAAGAATCTAAGTATGGCATGGATAAGACTACAAAAAAAGGCATTTGACAGTATCCCACATCCTTGGATAGAAGAGTGCTTAAAAATGTATAATTTACACCCTTCACTGATCGATTACATTACAGTGACCATGAAACAGTGGGAAACCACTTTGCATTTAAGCCATGCTAAAGGACAAATTATTTTTCCAGGGATAAAAATTCAACGTTGAATATTCCAGGGTGACTCTCTGTTACTGCTGCTCTTTTGTCTTGGCCTTAACCCATTAAGCTGTCTGCTTAACAGATTAGGTCATGGCTACAGTTTGTCTCTCAGAAAACAACAAAGTGTAAAGACTTCTCATCTTCTTTTTGTAGATGATTTAAAACTATATAGTTCATCAGATGAGGAACTGAAAGCACAACTGCAAGTGGTCAAAACTTTCAGATGATTTAAGAATGTAATTTGGTCTTGATAAATGTGCAAAAGCAACCTTTACAGCAGAAAAGTTGCAGCACCAAGAAAACATCAGTTTGGGACAGGAATGTGATATAAATGAACGTGCGCAAGAGGTAGTGCATAAATATTTGGTAACTGATGAGGAACAGCAATAAAACATGAACAAATGCGTATAAAACGTGGGAATATTTTAGAAGACTAAAATTAATACTGAAAACAGTGTTGACATCTAGGAACAAAGTCTAAGCTATAAACCAATTTGCTTTTCATTTCCTAACTTACAGTTTTGGAGTGATTGATTGGCCTCAAAAGGTGTTGGATCGGTTGGACAGGAAAACAAGAAGGATGTTCCGTGCTCAACACTTGATTTATAAAACTCAGGGTATACCAAGGCTATATGTTCCCTGTTCTGACGGACATATGGGCCTTCACGAAATTGATTACATGTATGGATCTGCAGTCATGAGACTACATACATATCTGCTGACCTCACAACACCCAAATGTAGTAAAGTTTTAAAACATAAGGATAATAAGTCTAAGATGACTTCCATACTTACTTTACCAGAAGCATATCGGTGTCAAGTGGGAATGGAAATCAAACCAGAAGTAGAAAAAAATCAGGCAGCAAGTGAATGTACCAAAAAACAAAAGACTATAAGGTGAAGGATCAGGTAAGAAGGCAAAAAATGTGGAAAATGCGTAAAAACAGTTGCAAGTGTAGACAGCTCTTGGAAAAACTTCATGTTGATTAGGATCAAACATGGGAATGTTTAAGGAGAGGTGAATTTAAACCAAAAACCGAAATGTTAATATTGGTGGCCCAAGATAGAAGACTAATACATATAGGTTTACAAAGTCCATTGAACATGTGGGAGAAACAGACAAATGAAGATGGTGTAAAACAGAATTGGAACCAGTCGCACATCTTGTTGCTGGTTGCGATATACAAATGGCAGATGGATTGTATACTGAAATGCATAATAACATGGCAAGACTGTTGCACTGGGGATTTTGTAAACATTATAATACTGAAGTAGCCAAAAAACACAGGAAACATGAGCCACAAAGCATTATAGAATATGATGGTTTATTTCACATGGGATCACCCATTACCATAGTTCACAAAATAGATGCAAGAAGTGGATTCCTGTTGAGAAAAGTTCAAGTAAACCAGATATAGTAGTCAGTGAAAAGACAAAAGTAGCATTTATCATTGAAATTGCTACTCCCAGTGACTACAGTGTCTTACATACAGAGAGAGACAAAGTTATAAAATACCAGGATTTGCAGGCAGAAATGAGGACAATGTAGAAGGATACCCAGACAGTTCCAATAGTAGTAGGAGCAATGGATGTTGCAAAAAGAATTTGCAATCGTATTTAGATATGTTACCAATTCATGTAACTCCGTATGAACTCAGAAGGAGTCATTACTGGGCACATTGTGGGTGCTGCGAAGAGCACTTCTGGTGAACATCAAAGATTGAAACAATACTCATTTCATGAACTTGAATCATACTTTGATTTAGGAATGGAGTCTATTCCTGTCATGGTATTAGAAAACCAAAAGACTTAGAGAAATTGAAAAAAGAAACACCCAAATTTAACAATGCTGAATTTCTAATAACACTAATAAAAATCAACAGTAGGAAAACTGTATGTTTAACAACAATTTATATACTACTAGGGAATAACATTGATACTACTGAAAACATCCTGTATTTGATATCCCAATAAACTGACCATAAAACTGTAATACTTGCAGACTTAAACATAGACTGGCAACTCAAAAAATTCCACTACCCCCACTGAATCCATACTCTTGCACAACTTCAAACAATTAATAACCACACCTACTAGACTCAGTAAAACTTTGGGGAGGCATTCAACATTAGACTGGATTCTTACAAACAAACCAGACAAACTGACAAAAGTAGACTGATTCACAGATAGCATAAGTGCCAACATACCAACACATGCTATTAGAACTCACCATAACCTAGATAAACATATTATCTATGTTCAGATATGAAATACAACCAATTTCAGCAAAGATATTTTCAATGAAACACTAAGACAGTATAACTGGACTTATCCCTGCAATTATTAAACACAGCTAACTATCTCTTCATTAAAGGTTTGTAAAATAAACTGTATCTTGTGTGTAGATACCTTGTATATAGCTGCACATTTAGGTCTGACATAAGAAACTGTAACATGTATGTATGTATATATTTGTGCTTTTAAACTATATTCTTTATCGTCTTGAAATGTGAGACTGTAACTTGTATCTTGATACTATATTTATTTATTTATTTTACATTTGTTGACCGGAATAGTCTTGCTATAGATACTATATGCTATATGCTTAGACATACACAGGAACTTGTTTGTCTTTAGCTGTTTGTAAGTCTGGAGCATTTCTCCCTGAGCCTCCGCTGAAAATGGACATGTGTCCAGTCAGACTATCCCGGTCAACAAATGTAAAATAAATAAATAATAAAATAAATACTTAGAACAATGCCACTATATACTGCTGTAGAACACTTTAGTAACATATTCTTACAGACCTTAAATAATTTATCACCAGTATGTAGTACAAAGACAAATACATAAATAAATTATATACATATATATCGCAGAGTGTGAGATAGTTGTAGTGAGGATTATATTTGGGAAGATAGAGGAAGTAGGAGAACAACAGAAGGAAATAATGAAAGAAAAAGAAGAGTCACAAAGTTGTGTGGAGCACTTCAAATCAAATTTTCAAAAATAGTGTATCTGGTACTTGCATATATGCTGAGAAAGTGGGAGTCATGGGGCCAATGTACATGTTTCCAAGCTGTATAGAAAAAGAACTATTGGAATTTGCTTTTGTGGCCATTTGGAGTTCATTGCTGAACCTGATTAAGATGGGTGCTGTATTGCAAATAAAGATGGAGAGAGAGGTTTAAGGAATCCCATTGTACATTCAGCTTCAATTTACTTATATTGGATACTGTGTAGCATAACAAAGACGGTCGAAGATATAGTAGGAAAAATGATGTGGGAGAAATACAAAGAATTTTGGATGGCAGAAGGCATAAGTAAAAGAGGTTTAAGTGTACAGTGAAAAAAGAAAAAAAATGGGTGGATTTATTTGGAGGCTGTAAATAAAAGCATGGAATAAGGAAATGACTTTCAAACTGACAAAATCAGCAAAAATTTTTATTTTATATGACAGTAAATCCTTTAGCAGTTCCTAGAAAGATTATATGCTTTTTAGTACACATTTATATATTAAGAAAAATTCTCTGCAATTTGAACCACTTCTTGGAATAAGTACTAGTTTGCGAGACTGTTTTTGATGTACAGAAACAGTTGGAAGTCATTTATGGACTATTGCATGGACTTTGTGAATTCCTCTTAAAGTGACAGTAAGATTCCTCATCCTCCTAGTGTTGCTATTAATGGCAGAATGATCCATGGTTAAGTATGGGAGGGCAACAAAAAATGTTTGTGTGTGTCTGCGTGTGTGTGTGTGCACATGCATGAGCAAGTGTGCATGCATGTATCTGAAAGACATCTAATTCAATAATATGAAACTGTGCTCAATGTGGTGAACTGTGTCACTCTGCTAAAATTGTAAAATACCATGTAAGAAATATTGTCTGGGGGGAATTGCTGCTTGTTGGACTGCAATAGTGTAACTGATCTAGCTGACGCTCATAGCTACTATAGCTGTAGCAACTGAGACTGACAGTAGTTTACATTGCGCTGTTGAACGTGATACGGACTATGTGTGTACCAATAGTTAAAAGTGTGCTGAAGTTTTTATGTCTAAAGAAATCCACGATAAAGAGGAAACTGTACACATTACTTAGGATAGTGACAAAGGTGACAGTAATGAGCATACTACTGATTTAACTCTTGGTAATTGACTGCAAGAGAAAAATTAAGTTAAGCAGAAAAAAATGTTTATATGAATGGCAAAGGATAAAGCTGTTATCCCTTTAATGTTATAAAGAATGAACTGCTTTGTGTTAACATTTGAATGGTATATACAACTATATATTGATATAATTTGTTTGCTAGGTATTCAACATTTAACATGCCTACAATGTCTGCAAGCTAAAACTTTATAATCCCATTTATTCTGTGGAGGTTTGAGAAAGGTATGTGCTTGGGAATAGCTATATTATTAAATACTATTAATATGCTTATGCCAGATGATACTGTTGTCCTTCTCAGTGGGTGTCTTCCTCTTGATATGTCTGTAACAACAGATTTGTAAATTGTTTTTTCTTTATCTTATATGTTAATATTAACCAGACTCCAAAGAATTTTCCTGAGGCAGATTGCAAATGTTGGAGTTGTAATGGGGCAGAAAGTGCTAATTAGGAACATATTTTTTGGGAGTGTAATGAGTTGGCAAACTTTAAAAATTAGCTGCAGGCAACTCTGTCAGAACTATGGTGCATTCAAATTGATGTAACTAAGGAAATTATTTTTTTAGCTGTGAAAAATCAGGTACGTTCTGCAAAAGTAAACATACAGAAACATACCTGATTTTCTATGTATTTCTGCACTGTCCCTCATAAAAACATAGTTTTTTAAACATTAAAAAAAAAAGCAAGGGTGATTTTTCTTTTCTCGATTGCTTCTCCTGCACTTGTTGTTGTTGTCTTTCGGCTTTTCCCAGTTAGGGGTCGCCACAGTGGAACTCCGGTCCACTAATGATTGGCAGTAAATTTTCACGAACGCAGAGGTGCCAGCTTGACATTCAACCTTCAATGAAGGCACGCCCATTTACGCATGTCTTTCGAAAACCCACCCAACCGCGGGGAGGACATGCAGACTCCACACAGAAGGCACTCCCCGCACTCCAGCCGAGAACTAGCTGCACTGATGTAATGTGCAAGTGTGGAAATTCAAGTTCCATCTGCATGCGCAGTACATCAGCCTACAGAAGACAACATGGAAGAAGACTCTAGTGCCCATTATACAAGCAATTTCTGTCTTGGTCACTGTATAACAGCAGTAATCCACTCCTTTTTGTGGGTAAATCAAGATTTACCCAAGGTTGGCTTTGTTCGCCGTCATGACCGAACCACTTCATCCAGGTAAATCCTGATATACCCACGCACAGTCGTGGATTATAGCTTAATTATACTTCCTAGATGGGTGTTTTATGGCAACATCATTTGTTTGTGAGGTCTTTTTACACAATTTGAGAAAGTTGGTGGATTCAGTATGAATTTAAGTATACAAAGGAATATCTCATAGTTTGTACTGCAGCATTCAGGCCTGAGGACCGTCAAGGAACACTGTTTCACTAAATCCAATGCAATAAACATTGTCACCTGTTCAGTCATCAAAGTTAGTTGTAAAATCAATATTCTTGGACAGTCTTATTCTGATGGATGGGTGTTTTTTTCCAGTCGTAGGTATGATCTCACTTATAAACCTCCTTCTCATCTTTGTACCATATTTGATCATTTTAAAATTGATCTTATTATACCTATGAGATCTAACGTTAGTGGCTAATGTTAAATTAAACACTTAACCTTGGGTTTACCAATGTACATAACTTGACATTTGGGGTTTTGTAAAACGGTCATATTTGCCCAAATTGAAAGATCATTTAAGTAATTATTATTGTACCATTTACATTATAGTCTACTACAAACCTGATTTTGCAGTTATCTGTATATTTTGGCAATCAGCAGTGACAATTTAATGGACATGTACAAAAAAACACATTAAACAGTAAAGCCCCTAATACAGAGCACTGTGAACACCATGTGTCACTGGTAAAATTGTGCGTCTGTGTACCTTTAATGGAAACGCACTGAAAACATTTTGATATTTAGTTTTTAACCCAGTTAATTAAAAATGAGTTATATTTGTAATATATTAAAATAGAAATTATTGAGATATAGGATAGAGTATCAAATGCTTTAGCTAAATCAAAAGAACCTCCTACAGCCAGGGAGAGGTCTACTGATCACCCGTCAGTACAGAGATCTCTTAAAACAAAATCCATGCTGATATAAATCTAAGTACCCCTTATGATTTGCAGGGTCAAGCATAACTTTCACTTGCATTTCTCATAGCACTTTCATAAAATCGACATGAGACTAACAGATATGCAGTTAAACATTATAAGTTTATTTCCCTTTTTAAAACATAGGTGAAATGATTTCTTTCATACTGGTGGTACTATATAACCTTTTAACATTTTATTAAACATTCCTTACTCCCCTTCCAAACTATTATACTTGAAGTGTTATATGACTTGTGCAAAATTTCAGGGCATATACTTTGAAGATATAATATTAATTTCTGTTTTATGGGTACTTTATAAAATAATTCTGCTGCATTATTATATAACCAACTATGGAGTGTACAGAATATTTTGGCTTAGTTAAATAAGGGATTAAGGTACACTAGGGGTGGAGGAGAATTTATCAGATTAGAATATGCTATTAATTTGCTTGTCACATTACTTTATATATGCTCCTTTTCTTGTGTCTGTATTGCTGGATTGTTTTTAATGAAATCCCCATTAAATGCCGTGGGACCTTTTATATCCAGCCGAGCTATCACCAAGTCAGACAAGTGAGACCTCAGGAAAGTGTCTCTTCCAAAGGAAGGCACATGCAAAAGTACATCACTACTCTTATATTCCTCTCTAGTGTCACTGTTGGAAATGAATCCAAGCTACTGTCTTGGGAACAGAACCCACATCTTCCAGCACCAAAGGTGAGAAGGTGAGTGTGTTACCTACTAAGCCACTGGCACTTTATTCAAGTCCACATTTTTAAGTAGTTCATACAAGCAGCTGACAAAAGTTTCAACAGACTTTCCCTTACTTGAACACTTCTGTGAAAGCATGCCGTGTTTTGAGTACCATTTCCTTTTGGCAGAAAATGTTCATGAGTTTACTTATTGCAGACTTGTATATGATACTCTGGACTCTAGAAGATGCAAAGGAACCGTAAATAGCTTTCACTTAATTTGACTATATCATAAAATAACATATCTGAATTTCTTCACTTTACCCAGTCAGCCTCTGCCTCTTGGTTAGCCAGACAAATGGCTTCATGAAGTGAGTAGTTCATGCTGGCTAAAAGTGGCCATTTTCAGTACATTTTCTCTTATTTTGCTGAAAATTTGTGAAATGACTTGATTTTTTTTTTTAGAGGAAAAGTAAATATTTTTTGTGAAAATTACTTACTCTGATTTCTGTGATGTCTTGGCTGTTTTTGGTAATTTTATACCAAAATATTCTAGTTCTGGCACCATGTCATGATGTGCAGCAATGACCACCCAGCCATCTTGCTTAGAGTTTCTAATTATGGCATTAAACACCAGAACTTGACGTTAAACTCCCATTACAATAACTCTCAGAATGGGAACAGAGCAGAAAGACAGTTAACATCTTCATCTCATGTTCCAGCTTTATAGCTGGCATCCTGTACTCAATGCATTATGGGATTAGGGAGTTCGTCAAGACACATAGCTATTTTATATTTTATCTGTTTCTTTCTCTCTCTCTATATATATATATATATATATATATATATATATATATATATATATAAAATCTGTATATCAATGTGTTTATCTATCTCAGTGTATAGCAAAAGCTATTCATAGTTTTTTTATCATAACAATTACCCAGCAAACAATCAAACCCATAACTATGTAGGCAATGTGCATTCTGACTATTCCTCATGTCGTAGCTGGTATAAACTGACAACATTTACAGCAACATAGAGTATAAGTGCAGTTGTTTCTCATTTGTTTCATTTGGGTATAGTATGTTATTGTTTGGTTAAATCATAAAAGCAAAGATATATTTCCCAGTACTTACTACCCAGAACAAAGAGATGTTTCCTAGTGCATACTGCCCAGAACAAAGATATGTTTTCCAGTGCTTACTGCCCAGAACACATATGGTCAAGTACTGATGTACAAGTGTATATTGTTTTACAGCACTTGATCTACAGCACTTCAACCTCTTACTAAAACAGACATAAGAGTTTAATGATTTTAAGAAGAATGTAGATATGGCAAGCTTTCCTATACCCTGTCGTGTAAGGGATTTCCCAGACCCATATCTGTCTCATCTGGCATCTGGTGCCACTTCCCTGATTTGGCACCCGACAGTAGCAAAAAAAAAATTATATGGAGGAGAGCTACAGTAAGAAACAAACAAGAAAAATAATAAAAATTAAGGTTTGTACTTCAGTGTCTGTCTCTCTCTCTCTCTCTAACACCTTGTCCCTGGGGCAGCGCTCCACCTTGCCCCAACCCAGGTATGTTTCTGTGCTGACCCTCCCTGATACACCATTTATATTTATCCTAACTCTAATGCTACACCATCTCAGGAAATGGAACCATTTTGGATTTGCTACAGATGCAGGCATTTTCTTTGTTTGTGAGATAGTGTAATCTCAGAGGCAGAATACATGCTTAGAAGATAATGGCGGCCCTCTCCCTCCCCTTCCGTGGTCTCAGAGGCAGTATACATGATTATGTTATTTATTATTTTACATTTGTTGACCGGGCTAGTCTAGCTGGATATATGCCCATTTTCAGTAGAGGCCCGGGGAGAAAAGCTCCACAACATAGAAAAAAGACAAGAAACTTGTACCAAATAATAAGCACTTCAAAAGCAATGCTAGTAGGACAGACAACAAAAAATACATCGGGTGGAGAAATTATAAGCAAAAGAATACAACTAGAGATATAAAGCATTTGGAGTCCTGATATCACAATATATAACATGTTGAAAGAATTACAAAGAGAACTATAATTGAATATAAGAATATTACTGTGTTTTTTTGTTTTAGTAGTTCAGTGGAGTTGGTGAAGTTAAAGTAGTAAGCTAGTGCTAAAGTAACGTAGTGAAGAAGTTGAGGTCAAAAGAACAGGTGAGTGACTGGAGGCAATAAAAGTTTCAGTCAGGGTTGGTTCAAGGACAGAGCCATTGGGATTTAAGGAAGATTTTTAGATGCTTTTTGAAAGTGGATATAGAGGTGAGTGTTGTAAGTTTGCTTGGAAGCTTGTTCCAAATAGGTCCAATTGAGTTGGAGAACAGACAGTCCCCAGCTTTGTTGTGGGATTTATGGTAGGCTGCTAGGAGCTTAGTAGCTGAGCGCAATGAAGAGAGGTTTTTATAAGGGCTAATAAGAGTACAGAGTATGGTAGTATTAGAAGGTTGAAAAAAGATTTTGTGGGTGATGCTAAGTTGTTGTAGCAGTAGTTGATTATGTAGGTCCAGCCAACCAAGTTGTTTAAGATTTAAACAATGGTGGGTACGAAAAGGGGCTCCTTTGGCAAATCTGGCAATGTTGTTGTATGAAGTTGCTAGTTTATTGAGATTAGATTTAGACAGGTTTGTAAAAATAGGTGAGGCATAGAGAAGGGTAGATAGCAGGTGTGTCTGAGCAATGGTAGCTCTCGCTGAAGCAGTGAGGAAGGGTTTAAGCCTATAAAGAGATCCGAGTTTTCTATTGACTGACTTGATGGTTAAGTTAATATGAGAATCGAAGTTCAGATTATGATCTAATGTGACATCTAGTAGTTTGGTAGTAGGCTCAGAGGATATTATTGTTCCATTATTAGATGTTATATTGAAGTCAAAAGTAGAGGATTTCTGTGTAGGTGTAAATAGTAATAATTTAGTTTTTTTGGGATTAAGTAGGAGACAATATTGATAGAACCAATTTTCAGCAGCTGTAAAAACTTTTTGGGTAGTAGTCTGAAGCTCAGCTGGGGAAGATTCTGAACATATCAATGTTGAGTCATCTGCATATTGAATGCAGATGGTTTGTGGAAGGGACTTATTTAGATCATTAATAAAGATAGAAAAGAGGAGTGGTCCAAGAATGGAAACTTGTGGGACTCTGATTTTGATGGGAAACAGAGAGGATATGTGATTGTCCCAAAGAACTGCTTGCTGTCTATTTTCTAAGTAGGAATTAAACCACTGGATTGCCTGGGAGTCTAATGCTAGGGATTCAAGGATGTTTAGTAAGAGTTTATGGTTAACCATATCAAAGGCCTTAGAGAGGTCTAAAAAGAGAGCTGAGAACAGCAAGTTATTACGATTTTTATTAATATGGTCTGTGAATGATAAGAGAGCAGTAGTTGTGCTGTGATAAGGTCTAAAACAGTGTTGGCAATCTGCTAGAAGATTATTTTGGAGAAGATGGTCAAGCAATTGCCGATGGACACATCTTTCCATGATTTTAGCTAAAGGAGAAAGTAGGGCTATGGGATGGAAGTTGGAAAGTTCATTAGTGTTACCCCCCTTATGAAGAGGAATGATATGGGATACTTTCCAGAGGGATGGGATAATGCCTTCAGTTATGGATCAATTTATTAAAATGGAGACAGGATAGGCAAGTACTCCAGCTGCAATTTGTAGATACTCTGATGGGAGGAGGTCAGCTGAGGGAGAACATGGTTTAAGTTTCCTAAGTAGGGTGTGGATGAGATCTGTTGAGACTGGTTGTAATTTGAAGGAGGGGGGTTTGTTGTTCAGGGAGTAAGGTTCCTGGGTGGATCTAGGAGGCAAGGTTTTGGCTAGGGATGTAACAGTCTCAGAGAAAAATTTGTTGAAAGTGTCAGCAATTTGGTTGGGTGTACTCTGAGGTTGGAAGGAGTGGGAGTTTTAGAATTACCTGGATGTAGTAATTTGTTGATACCTGACCAGAATTTCTGAGGGTTTTGGAATTTCAAGTAATAATTTTTCTTGTCTAGAAGTATTAGTTTCTTGGTTTCATTTCTAAGCTGTTTAAAGGTTTGGTGGTCAATCATGTTTTTAGTGCTACGCCATTAGGCCCAAGTTCTGTTTCTCTGTAACATTTTGTGTTTAGTCTCTTTGGTTAGCCAAGGAGCAGGCTTTGCTCTGGTTTTAATTGATCGAGTGGGGGCATGTTGTTTGAGAATTTGAAGGAATTTGTTGTTGAAGTAGGAAGTTGCCTCATCAAGAGGTAAGTATTTTAGGGAGACCAATTGCAAGCTTTGAGGTCTATTTGGAAGCTTGTTTGGTTGAAATATTTTTTGTTCCTAGTTGTTCTGATAATTTTATGCTTGGGGATAGGGGTTATTTTTCTGGTAATATAAGTGGGTAGGTGGTCGCTGATATCATCAGGTAATATGCCTGTGGTATAAGCCATTGGGTTTCTATTGACTAGAATCCAGTCAAGGGTGCTCTGTTTAGAGCTAGATTTATTTATTTTAGTAGGAACGGTAATGGTTTGATTGAAGCCATAAAGGTTTGTGTGAAGTTGTTTTTTGGGAAATACAACAATTCCAATCAATATTAAAGTCTCCTAGGAGAATAGTTTCCTGAGGGAAGGAGGTGGACAGCCACCTCAGTGTATTTTCAAGGGTATTAGTATTATTGCCTGGGGGGATGTAACAGCATATTATGTAAATGGATTTATTTTTATTAAGCAGTAGTTTGGAGATTAGAAATTCACTATTACTTGGTGAGGGTGGTTTAGTATCTAGTTGGGTAACCAGTAATTCAGTTTTGTAGAGTATTGCTACACCACCACCCTTTTTGATTGGACGGTCAAGTCTAAGGATGTTATAACCTGGTGGGATTATATCATTGTCCTTAGTTTCTGATTTAAGCCAGGTTTCAGTTAGGCATAAGATATCAAAGGAATAGAGATCAAGTAGGGCATGCAGTTGGGTAATTTTATTATTTAGGCTACAAATATTTAGGTGGGCTATATGGTGAGAGTTGGGTGTGGTGGTAGGATTTAATGAATTAGTTTGTTGACATGGGGGGAAATTGGGGACGTTGTTGTTTGGGCCTGGGTTAGGGTGAATGTCGCCATAAAGGAGAAGTAACTGCTGGTGACTGTGTAAGTATTTGGAGAGTTTGGAAGAGGTTGGGAAAAGTTTCTTGTTTTGGAAAAACTTGATATGTGTAGTTCTATGGAAATGAGGTATGAGGTAGGAGGATGAAAATGTTATATTGCTGTGTGTTAGTGGGGTGTAAACATAGAGAGGAGAAGTTTGTTTTACTGTTAGCTGAGATTTAGTTATTTTTTGTTTTCATAGAGAGCGAGGGTGTAAGAAATAAGAAGGATGTTTAGTAGTAAGGAAGAGGAGAGTAGAAGATATTTAAGAATGCTTGGTTTGTACATAGCAAGGGGGAGTGTTGTCCTAGAGGCAGGAGATAGTTGAGATGGAAAGATAAGGGGTTAAATGGGTAGAGTAGTTTACTAGAGGGAAGGGATTGTAATATTAACGTATTATTGTTAATTGTGTAATTAGGTGATGAGGGCTATTGGTGGATGTGGTAGGGGGTTGGGTTATTGTGCTATAAGTCTAGGACCCCTGGGGGTGGGTGAGAATTGGGGGTAGGGTAGGGGAGCGGAGTGAGCCCACAGGGCGAACGGAGAGGGTTGAGCAAAGGAGAAGGAGAGCCAGAAAAAAATAATCAGTCAGGTCGTTAGGGATTACTCCTAGGGTCAGGTAAGCTATCCCAGTGAGAGGAGAAAAAGAAGTTGAAGGATATATACAAGGTAGAATTAAGACACCTGGAGGGTGTTTAATCATTTCAGGAAAGGATTTCACTTTAGGGGGCTCCTACAAACTACCAGGAGTACTTGGGACACGGTTGGAAAGGCAGGAAGGTTTAGACATCTGTTTCAGGTTGTAGAATAAGAATACTACGTCAGCTATTATGTTAGGGATAATCTTTCAATTCTTGTTATTTCTTTTCTTTTTTGTTTTCCTTTTTTGTGTTAAGTAGGTGTAGGATGCAGAGATAGGGAGAAAATCCACTGGGAGGGAAAGGTAACACTGCAAGGCGTACCTAATAGAAAGTGAATAAAAACTGTTTCGGAGCGCTAGGGATTCCTACGGAGAGAAACAGATTTGAAGTTTAATAATGCCACCTAGTGGCCATAATAAGCAATTACTTCCCAATATTTCTAGAGGTAAACAAAAGTCGGGCAAGGGAGGGAAGGTGAGCGGGGGTAAAAATAATCAGTTCTAGACGGTGGCAAGCTGCTGGCAGACACGAGGCAGAGCCCTATCCTAGGACAGATATGTCACCAAAAAAAGTTCAAAATGGTAAATAGCAGCAAGAAAAGTACATACATGCAGCAATCCTTAGGGAAGGAGCTGTAAAGTGATTCTTGATGGAGCTGCTATTCAAAAAAATAAACTTGAGGAAGCTTCAAAGTTAGGGTGGTCCGCAGGGCAGGTATCAGCTACAGAAGAGGACAAGGATACACAACAGTGGGTGAGCTATAATAAAAGGATAAAAAAGAATAATTAGGTTACAATGTTAATTTACAGCAGTAAAAAGAGAGAAAGTAAGTAGCTAGATGAGAGAATTTAACATTAAGGGGGAGAGGTTACAATGTTAATCTACAGCAGTTGAAAGAGAGCAAGTACGTAGCTAGTTGAGATATTTTAACATTAAGAAGGAGACAGCTACAGATGGTTCTACAGAGAGAGTATAGTATTACAGTAGAGAAAAGAAGGGCCACATAGGGAAGAGTAGCTAGAAACCGTGTATACAACAGCCAAGAAGGTAGAGACCTGTAATGCTTCTAGAGCTAAGACTTTTACATTTGAGTAAAAGGGTAGTTCCTTTGAACAGAAGATCTTTCTATAGAGGATAAGGAAGATTATTTTAAACAATATGGTTGTCCAGTCGCTAAATGCAGTAACAAACACTAGTTCATTTAAACAGGGGACCTTACGTTGAGCATAAGGAAGATTAATTTAAACAATAATAATATGGTTGCTCAGTCATTAAATGCGGTAATAATCCTCAGTTCATTTAAACAGACTACCTATACATTGAGCAAATGGAAGTTTCTTTTAAGCAGTATGGTTGCCCAGTCGCTAAAATGCGGTAACAAGCCCCAGTTCAATTATCTCAGGTGACACGCAACTAAGCGTTATTCATTAAATTAAATTAACAAGAATAATGCGAACCACATCTATAGGTCTACACAGTTCATTAAAACAGAAGACCTTACATTGACCGTAAGGAAGATTCTTTTAAACCATGTGGTTGTGCTGTCGCAAAACGTGGTAACAAACCCCAGTTAATTTAGACAGATTAGAAGATAATGGCAGCCCTCTCCCTCCCCTTCCGTGGTCTCAGAGGCAGTATACATGATTAAAAGATAATAGTGACCCCCTCCCTCCCCTTCCGTGGTCTCAGAGGCAGTATACATGATTAGAAGATAATGGTGGCCCTCTCCCTACCCTTCCAGGGATGCTTACACTTCAGAATACTTTGTTGTCTGCTTTATTTCTGCATATCCATCCATCTTTCTAGATCTCTGAAAGGCATTTGACACAGTTTCACACCAAAAACTGCTGTCAGAACTGGCCACATTACATCTCAGTCATTCTTCCCTAGCTTGGTTCCACAGCTATCTAACCAAACGCCAGCAGGCTCTTAGATGGCAACAGGAGCTATCACCTTTGCTCCCTGTTAATGTAGGAGTTCCACAAGGCTCCATATTAGGCCCCCTACTTTTTACCATCTTCACAAATTAACTCCATAAATCCACATCTCTCGCCTCTGTCATCCACTGTGCAGATGACTCTACCCTGATATGCTCCACCCCCTCTCTAACACAACTACAGGCTATAACACAACAATCCTTCCTAGAAGTAGAATCCTGGCTAACTAAAACTAACCTCATACTGAACCCAAACAAGACCAAACTCATGCTCTTTCTCCCCACCAAAACACCCAGTCCCTCAGCCACTTTTCAAATCCACTCCTCCAACAACACAATCATAAACACCAGCTCACATACCAAATTACTAGGTGTCTCAATCGATAAATTAAAATTCGACCTACACCTCTCTCAAACCATTAAAAAAACACACATCAAACTAGGCTCTCTCTACCGAATTAATCCATTCCTAACTAGCCATTCTAGACTAAGCATCGCCAGGACTCGTCTGTTATCTACTGTTCTCTATGCTTCTCCCATCTTTACAAACCTTAACAAAACTGACCTTATCAAACATGAATCAGCCTACAATAAAATATCCAAGTTCACCACTAGCTCCCCATAAAGGTCCCACCACTGCTCTGCCCTACAACAAATAAATCGGCTAGAATTCCCACAACAGCTAACCTATACCCAACTTATCTTTACTCACCAACTAATATACCAGCCAAACAGAACCCCAGCCCTACAACAATTACTCTAACCATATGGCAACACTCGGCAACTCCGATCCTCAAACAAAACACTCCTCCAAGTATCCAAAAGCAACAACAAAGCCGGGGACGCCCTCTACTCCCACCACATTTCTAAACTTTGGAACTCAATTCCCTCAGCACATCCTAAATGCTACCAACCTACATCAATTCAAAACTCTGCTCAAAGACCACCTCACTAACAACTGGCTCTGCTCCTGCACCAAGCCAGGCTAATACCACATAAGCCCACATCAAATTTCATCCCCTAAATTTTATAGTCTCCATGCATGCCCCACTCCCACCTGTTAACACCACCTATCAGCTACCTACAATAAGAGTATAATTTGATAATTTCTTTTCTTTTGTAAGGGTATACAAATGTGCACTTATTAAAGTATACTCAAATGATCAACTAAAGATGGACCTCTCCCCTCAAAAAAAAAATATGTATATATATATATATATATATATATATATTTTTTTTTTTAATTTACATTTGTTGACTGGGCTAGTCTAGCTGGATACATGTCCATTTTCAGTAGAGGCCCAGGGAGATAAGCTCCAAGCAGGTAAAAAGAGAAAATACAATACTTAAACAATACTATACATAAATTTCAGTGCTTAGACCATTTTTTTTTTATATATATATCGCCTCACAGTAAGACGCTTTCCGGTTCGATTCTCAGCTAGAGCGTCTGATGCGTGGAGACGTGTGTGAATGGGCGTACCTTCGTTGAAGGTTGTGCATCAGGGCTGGCAACTTGGCACATAAAAATTAACTGCCAATCATTAGCGGACCGGAGTTCTGCTGTGGCGACCCCTAACCGGGAAAAGCCGAAAGACACAACAACAACAACACATATATATAGATATAGATATATATGTTTTTTCTATATTGTAATAACTTTCTCCATTTCACTAAAGTGCCTATTGTATATTGTGCTTTCTTTATTGTCTCTAGATATTTCTGTTAAATTCTATGCAAAACCAACACTGTACCTGTCAATGTTGTTCTTGTTTTATTGGCACTTTTCTCCCCGGGCCTCCACTGAAAATGGGCTCACACCCAGACGGACTATCCTGGTCAACAAATGTAAAATAAATCAGTAAATATGTCAGTGACTTGTAGTTTGGTTTATCTAGTTTCAGTCAATGCATTATTTAGTGTTTTTTTTTTAATATGTGGTTTACTCTGGAGCATTTACAACATTGACTGTTAATGCCTTTCTCACGTTGCCTAACATCATTTGCTTTTATGACTAAAAACTACAATAAAAAATCCAAAAGTACATTTCAGAAAAAAATGCAAATACAAAATGTAGAAAAGTAGGATCTTTTGTGGCATGCATAGACATCTAAGTAAAAGTTGGTCCTGTATATGAAAGTTTTAACCTGTTGTTAACTAGGCCTTCACAACTTCAAAGTACCTTTTTTTCCTATATTTATTCTACTGCACCCTTATCTTTTGTGCTTTAAAAATCTGGACTTTTGTAATTTAAAGCAACATTTGATGACTTACTTTAGTTTGGTATATGAACTGTACTCCTGCATTCCTCCAGGTGATAACATCATTTAAAAATGTAAAAATGTTAATGCATTTTGTGCCCGAGTTTTGTATCTTCATGGTTCACTGAAACACAGTGACTTTCTTATTACTATCAGATCCAGTTTCCTACTTTTGATTCAGCCATGTTTCTATTTTTGTCTTATTTTATATGGTTTAAACTGTCTATGCTGAATAATACATAATTATTCTTTGAGTATTAGCCATGCATGAAAGTGTTTCAGGCTGGCCGTGCCAACTATTACTTAATTTTCTATTCGTGCTCAGTTTTATACTGCCTATATCAAACAATTATCTAATATTTGACCTAGCAAATTTATTCCTACTTGAAAGTGATTATGCTGTTATCGTAGATACCACTTGATGTTTGTAGTTAGTTAATATGTCTGCAGCTATGCAAATTTGTTTGGGTGTTTTGTTTCACTGTTTAAAGTAAATGCTATAAAATATCTAACTTGCAGCTTACCAGTGTCTGTATTACCTCAGTGCATGAGTTGTACAATAATTGTAGTTTATTCTCTTAACTCTGTACTTAATAATGCAGGAAGTGTTTTTTTTATTTTATTTATTCCATGCAAGGGTGGATCTGCAACAGAAACATCACTCACTGTACTGAATGCTTTTAAAGTCCCAGAGACAGTGGTATAAAATTTTAACATGTTTATTATATTGTATAAAATGAGTGGCCAGTGCAGTGACGATACAGAAGTGAATGAAGCTGATACATTTAGCATATTTGATGGGGTCTACAGCAGAAATGTAAGCACCTCCCCCCACTTTGATTTTTCCATGTCACCTAATCTACTGATTTTTTTTTTATTTTTTTTTTTATTTAAGTTTGTTGATCTGAGTAGTTCACTGATCACAACAGACCATTTGCAGGGACAGGGTCAGTGAAGAAATTCACAAAAAATAAAACAGAACTTATTCACAAACATGGAGTAATCAGAGAAGGTAAAGAGTCTTGCAGACATTTCAAACAATGAGTGATTATTAATTACAGAGCCGAAAAACAAATGCGGATTCGTTTTGGTAGTAAATATAGCTTACTGGTTCTACTTAGTGGCCCCAACCATACTGAATATTAAATGTTAATGTTGTCTGTGACTTCTTTAAGCATTCAAAACATGATTTTCTTTTAACTGCTGATAGATTTGACTAACCAGTTATATCTTTCTAACTAACTCCAAATGGTGCTTGGGACTAAATTTTAGAAGTAATAGAAAGCAACTATTTAATTAATTAATGGGTTAGATAAAATTATTAAAAAAGCAGTACAGAACTGAAATTAAAATTTCAGAATCTCAGTACATTAAAACGAAATGTGTCTCTTTTAGCAAGCCTAAACACTTTTTGTCCAATATTAAAAAATGATAAATACTAAACCAGCTATTACATACTTGGATAGCCCTGTTGTTTCAAATCTATCTTCAAAACACATAAATTATATATGCACACCCTTCTTCCAACCCTTAACCACCAGAACCAACCTGGAAGGCCCTGTAGCTGCAAAAACAGTCAAACAGGTTTTTTTATCATGAATGGACAATGACTAGTTAGGTCAGTGGTCCTTACAATGTCACTTGGGTAGATTTATGAGCCACTGTCCAGCACAGAGCTGGAAATATCTGCCCACTTTACCTTAATATAGAGCTAGGGTCTTAGTGTTAAACTTGCTTACACAATTCCAGTAGGCTGCTGTGCACAGGTACAGTTTTTTCATAGGACTCTTGCTGTTTGAGTGACAGAGGACAAAATTTGATATCCAAAGGCTTTGAAATAAAATAAAAATTGATATAACTCCACTATTGAATATTATATAGAAGTTATGCAGTTAAAACATAGGAAGCTAGCTTATTCCCAGACATTGATGAGGATACAGTGCAGCAAAGTGAGAAAAGCTAGGCTATTATAAAAGTGGAAGGAAGCTAACAAACTGTATGAAAGTCCAGACAAAACAGATATGAAAGGAGGTGCACAGATGGAGAGAGACACTTATAAACTGTGTAGGGTTGTGTACAGCCTGTCGTCATACCATAGCACTGTACTATGTTATGCACATTAAAAAACATCACTTAATAAGCTTCTATGATATTAATTAGGATGTGCACAGAAATCTGTATATATCAAAACATCAGCATGCGAAACTGCATATATAAATCAAATACTTATTATGATAGTAATTTTGAGTTTTATTATAGCAATTGTAAGATTTCAGGTATTCTTTTTGTAGTAACTGATTATAACCATTTCTGGTATTTTAAAATATAGTTTTGAAACAAATGCCATATTTTGTTAAGTGATTCTAAACTGGCAGCTCTATTACCAAATAGATTGGTATTCTCTTATAGTAAAGACCCTACTCTCCTTGACAGATGTGTGACTGGCATACAGAAAAAAACAAAAGAGGAGAAAAGTAAAAGGTTGGTTTCAAAAACATCTGAGAGAAGTTAAACGAGTCTTCACTTAGTACAATTGTAGTTCATGTTAGTTAACAACATGATGCTATTAAATGTGTCATTTGGTTTAATATTTCCAATAAATTTTGTAGAAATGTAGGGATAGTTTGTTGACTAAAGAGGCACTTTTAATTCTGAAATATGATATATTATATCTGCCTGGTGCAGTTTGGTGGTTTTTTTTTTTTTGTATTTAAAACTTAGACTTCTATGTGATACCTTAAACCTCTTGCATCAGAGGCCTCATGGATATCAGGTGTTTGAGGAGCATTTTATTTCTTTTGTTCCCTTGTTAATCTTGTATCTTTAAACATTTTTTTTTATTTTTATTGTTGGCTTGATATCTAATTATTGGCAGGGTTGGTTGAGGTGTGAAAATAGTTATTGTGTAGTGAATGTTTGTGTAACAACCCTTCAAATATATATTTTTTTACAACACAGCAAGTTGTGGTGGTTGTTCCTGAATTAAACACAAATAATTTTTATATGATTTCCTTTCTTACATACAGTGGTTGTTAGTTATTTTTCTAGATTGCTAATTAATATTCCAAACACAGACATCTTGTGGTAAGGGGAAGATGGCATAACTTAAATATGGAATACAGAACAAATGGCAATATTGTTAAGTATAACCATTTGCAACAAAAACAGAGAGGATGCAATGGTAATTGTTTCCTTAATTTAAATACACTGATAATGGTAATTTACTGAAACTGGCAGGTAATATTCAAAGGGGACTATCATAATCATTTATGTATGGAAAGAATGTTGATTAATTATACAAGCTGTTGTGGTGCAGAGAAACAGGATTTGCTGAAAAAAAAGGTGGAATAATAATCAGGGGCAATGTAAAGTCGTTAATGTTGACAAATCTGTTGTAGTAAGAATATTGGGAGTGTTGGTTGGATTTTGATCTGCTGCCAGCCTATTATATGATACACAAGAAACAGCAGGACTCAGAAAAGGCTTCAGGTTCCAGTATAAAAATTGTTTAATAAAGCACAATAAAACACAAGCGCTTTCGTAGGTCTATCCCAGTTCTTCAGGTGTCTTTACAGTTTAGATAAAACAAGCCCCTTTTTCTTATCTACTCACAGAACAAATCACCTGAAATATCAATTAAAACATTTAACATTTAAAGCAACCAGTACTACATTTGAGACCTATAAGTAAATCAGCTTAAAAATTGACATTATGCAAAGGACTAACTTCTCAGTGAGGTAGGTATTCACCTGAATAGTGAATTTTCTCTTTTGTCTCCTTGGTGCAGTTTGGTGTTTTTTTTTTTTTCGTATTTAAAACTTAGACTTCTATGTGATACCTTAAACTTCTTGCATCAGAGGCCTCATGGATATCAGGTGTTTCAGCTAAATGGCAATTCTGAATTCCATGACTTTTTCTTTTACTTTCATTTTTAAGTCTATTTATGGACAATTTCAGCCTGAAAGGCCCATCTACTTCCTGGGTGTCCCCTCCCATGGATCCTTTGGTGGATCTGGTCACCTCGCGGACATGGAAGGAACCGGACACCATGGAACCAATTCCAAAAAGACTAGACAAAATTTTATACCCCCCCCCCCCACCGATAGACAGCAAGGAACAAGGGCTCCCTTATAGACACTATGGTGGTAACAGCAGCCACAAAGAAGGAACTTGCTCAGGAGAGTTCCTCAGTTCATCCTCCTGACCGAGAGTCGCGGATGATGGACTGTGTAGGAAGCGGGTTTATGCTTCAGCTACCTTTTCGATTAGGGCTCTGAACTACCTGACTCATGTCACCAGACTCCAATGCGGCCTGGTAAAGGAGCTGGAGGAGTCTCCCCCCAAGTCCGTGTCGCAGGAGGACAAGGCTTTGTTCTCCACGAGGATGGCCACTTTAAAAGCAGTCTCCAACAGGTACATGTGACTCCTTTCACATGCTATGGAAGGAACGGCTAGGGCAGCTGGGTCTGGCTTGTCCATGAGGTGCAATGCCTGGCACAGGTTATGTCAATATTCTGAACCCTTCAAGGCGTCCTTTGCCAATGCCCCTTATGATGACTCTACTCTTTTTGGTAAGACCGTTAAAGGGACATTAGTCCAGAATGAGAAGGACAGGAAGACACTGTCTGTCATCGGGATCCGCTTCTTGAACCGTCAAAGGTCCTTTTCCCGGAACCAGAGAGAGCAAAAGAAGATGTGGTTCCGGAAGTCACAGTATTCCTGGGACACTCAGGGCTCTTTTTCCACCAGAGGCAGAGGGGGGGTCAGAGGAATTTTGGGTCTCGAGAACCTTTCTCGGACAGACCTGGGCAGCAACCCTGAGGAGTTGCCTGACTGCTCTACTCTGGGGGCAGTCAAGGATGATTGTCCTTGCACCTAGCAGTATGGGAGTCTATAACAACAGACCGCTGGGTGCTTCAGATCATATCCAGAGGATATTCTTTCCCCTTTGTGGGTTTCCCCAAATCTCCCAGACACCTCCCGGATGTACCACCCATGCAAAGGGAGGCAGCGGCACAGGAAATTTCCAAGCTGCTAGAAAAACGAGCCATCGAAACTGTCCCCCCAGATCAGTCCAGATCGGGCTTCTACTCCAGGTTCTTTTTGGTGCCAAAGAAAACGGGAGACTTAAGGCCCATTCTGGACCTCTCTACCCTGAACCTGTCAGTTGCCAAAGAGAAGTTCCGGATGGTCACATTACAGTCCATCATGCCATACCTGCAAGAGAGCGACTGGATGTGCTCGTTAGACTTCCAGGATGCTTATTATCCCATAAAAATGCACAGAAGCTCCAAGAGATTCCTCTGCTTCCGGCTAGGAGTCAATCATTATCAATTTCGAGCCCCACTCTTTGGACTTACCACAGCCCCCAGGGTGTTTACCAAAGTGATGGTGGTGTTAGCGGCGCACTTGAGGCTTCAGAGGATTCAGGTCTATCCGTACCAGGACGATTGGCTCCTCACTGCTCCCACCAGGCGTCTACTCTCCCAAACCAGGGATTATTTCCTGACTCTTGCCCATGTTTGGGGATCACAATGAATGCATCCAAATCTTTCTTAGATCCTGTATAGGTGATAGACTACATTGATGCCAGGATAGATACTCTTCAGTGCAAAATCTTCCTGACCTCAGAGTGAGTTCAAAACCTGAGGATGCATGTCTCCCTGATCTACCACTCTTATCTCCCAGCAGCGGAATAGGTGGTGAGGGCCTTAGGCTCGATGGTGGTGACCATAACTCTTCTCCCATGTGCCCGGTTACACATGAGAATTCTACAGTGGACTCTAGCTGTACAATGGTCCCTGTTGGAACTGCCAATTCAACTCAGTCGAGTCTGTCGGTCATCCCTCATATGGTGGATGTGCTCTCCAGACACTTTGGAGGGATGACCCTTTGTTCCTGCCCCGGCCCAAGCCACAGTGAGCACAGATGCCTCCCAGCTCAGGTGGGGGGGGGCATTGTTCGGGCAGGACAGTCAAAGGCCTATGGTCCCCCATAGAGATCAACTTGCACATAAATGTCCTAGAGATGAGGGCGGTCTTTCTAGTGTTGCAGGTCCTTCATGCCTTTCTTCCTCTGGGAACGATTGCAATTCAGTCAGACAACATTGTCAGTGGTCTGGTATGTCAACAAACAGGGAGGTACCAGATCTTAACCCCTTTGTCGCGAGGCCATGAGAGTGTGGGAATGGGCGATCTCCACTGGTCGCTTTCTCATTGCAACGCACATTCCGGGAAGGTCCAGCATCTTAACAGACAGGCTAAGTCAGACCATTCTGATGCCTTACGAGTGGTCTCTGAATCTGTCAGTAGCGGAACAGATCTTCAGCGAGTGGGGTCAACCTTTGCTGCGATCTCTTCGCATCTCCTTCCAACATGAAGTGCAGTGAGTTTTTCGCTGTGGACCCCCTGCCAGGAGAGTCCCCCAGAGACACTCTAGTTCATGCTTGGCCTCCCGGTCTTCTGTATGTTTACCGCCAGTACCTCTTATTCCGAGGTTTCTACAGAAAGCTTGTTGACTGGTGAGCAAAGTGATCCTCATTGCCCCATTCTGGCCTTACCAGCTATGGTTTCCCTTTGTTTGGTCTCACCTTCTGGCTCCGCCTTGGATCCTGGATCCCATTCAGGATCTAATTTCACACCCTTCAGGGGTGCCTCATCTGAATCTGGACAGTTTGAAGCTCACAGCTTGGCTGCTCCAGTTCCCATGATTGCTAGGACTCCTGGACTATCCTCCTTAGTTAGATCTATTTTGGTGGCTGCTCATAAGTCTTCGACCAGGAAGGTTTATCGCAGCAAGTGGAAACATTTTTCCTTTTGGGCCTCTCAAAGGAGTTTAGACTCTTTCATGGCTCCTATTTCCACCATTCTTGATTTTCTAGCTGATATTTTTTTAACATGGAGCTAGTTCTTCTACTGTCAAGGTTCAGTTGGCTGCCATATCTCATTTTCATGTGGGCGAGAATTCTGCCTCTTTAGCCTCTTCCAGACTGTGTAAAGCCTTTATTAAAGGCACCTTTTTGTTACATTGCCTGGTCAAAGATCCTGTTCCCCCATGGGACCTTACTATGGTTCTTCAAGCTTTGGTTGCTCCGCCTTTCAAGCCTGCCGTAACTGCAGATCTGAAATATTTATCTTGGAAAACAGCTTTTCTGATAGCTATTACCTCTTCTAAAAGGGTTTCAGAATTACAGGCTTTGTCCATCAAAGTTCCTTACATGATTTTTCACAAAGATAGGGTTTCCCTTCAAACCAATCTATCCTTTCTTCCTAAGGTGGCATCAACAGTCAATATCAATCAGACCATCAATTTGTCTCTGTTGTTTCCTAATTTTACTAACAAGATGGAATACAAACTCCACCTGTTGGATGTTCGTAGACAGTTACGATTCTATTTACACAGGACAAAGAATTTTCGTAAATCTGATCAATTGTTTGTATCCTTCTATAAACCCTTTTTGGGGAAACCTATCTCCAAGGTCACTATTGCTAGATGATTTCTTCATGCATCCTTCAGGTCTATAAGGACAGAGGCATGTCTCCTCCAAGTCAGGTGAAAGCTCATTCCACTAGGTTCATGGCTACATCTGCTGCCTTTTGGTCTAGAGTTTCTTTGGATGATATTTGTTCTGCAGCTACTTGGTATTCATCTCATACATTTATTTATCACTACAAACTGGGTTTGACTTCCAGAACGAGAGCCTCCTTTGGTTCCGTGGTGCTCCGGAATATCCTTCCATGAGGGCCTCCCAGGAGTTTAGCAGCTGGGGACTCTGTCCCACAGGTTGAAGACCAAATTAAGTAAATTACTGCAGATAAAGAAGTCATGTACTCACCATAACATTCCATGTGAGTAGTTGTACTTCATTTGTCTTCAATTGTCCCTCCCTCCTTCCCCCGGACCTTGGCATATGATCAGCCTACGGGCTGCAGTATAGGTCACAAGTAATTTTTTTCAGGTTGGGTTATCAGTATAAGGCTCAGCAAACTTGATCTGGGGATGGAAGGCAGTGGAGGTGTATTATGGGTAAGGGGAGGAGTTTGGAGCTCGAAGCAGATGCTAGTAAAAGTTGCTGGCTCGTAGCCTATACAGATCCATCGTAACCCACAGGTTGAAGACAAATGAAGTACAACTACTCAGATGGAACGTTATGGTGAGTACATAACTTCTTTTTTTATCTACATTTCTTGTACCATTCTTTAAAATTTATTTTATTATACATTTCCTTTTGCATAAAGTAAGCATCATTTCAGAAGTGGATGTTTAGTAAAACAATATATGATGACACATTTTACCTTGTAGAAACACTGAGTCTGTATCCAAGAAATGTTGGTGCGCACATCACACGCACTAGTGGGGAAAGTAGCATGTATAATAATTTATATTTTTGATATAGTCAGGTATAATGTGCAAATCGCATACAGCAATTACTTACCTGTGATCTCAAACATAACCTTATTTAAAAGCTGCATTAGATGATACTAACATCACTGACACATGTTGTTTTAATGCAGTTAACATTATTTTATGTAAATTTAGTACTCATTGGCTTTGGAACTTGTGTTTATCATAAATGAAGGCCTGTGGCCTTTTCTGCTATCTGAAACAGACACACTCAGACACAAATAATATAACTATGGTCATCATAAAGAATTTAGTAAAACCATAAGCAATGATGTGTATGCTATTCAATCTTTGATAAACTAGTTGTACAAACTTGGCATGTGACACAGGGCATGCAACAATGACTAGTCGAATGTATTATAAAATTACTTTTTTTAAGTAATGGTGAGATTTGAAAACACATTTTCACTATGTATTAAACTTTTTAAGGGTTTCTAGATTTCAATAAAGCCTTGCCTCACATGATGTTTGAAGCCACTTTTTTGATTATCTTGAGCTGTATTTGATGCTTGGCACTGCAATTTACCCATAGTGTCTCTCGTTTTGTTTGCTATTTTATCTGAGTCATTAGAAGTAAGAATACAGATCTGCTTATTTTGCACCCAGTTCAAAAAAAAATGAAAAAAAAAAACAGTGATGCTTTTTTTTTTTACAGTAGGGTATGCAGGTTTTTTTGTATTATTCTATTTTTTCACAGATGGTTGGACAGATGAGAAATCCAATGGGTTAAGTGAGCTGATCAGCAATCATTAAAATAAAAACAGAAAACAAACGGAAACCTTCCGAAAACTCTCCGGTAGTAGAACAAGTCAATGGAATAGCATAAACTCACTCGAAACGTAGAATACACTCCAAACTTTATTTAAGCTTAACAACTCTAGCATTTCGTCAGTTTAAAAAAACAACTTCCTCAGAACGGAAACAGAGTCATATCATTAAAACCACTATTTATAGTTTTCTATCCCCCCACATAGTCAAACAGAATCAGGCTACATTGCTTGTATGATTTCTTAAAACATCTAAAAAATAAGTAAGTAAAAACTATGTACAAGCACAATGTAAATCAGGACAAAGTTCAATGGATTTGTTAAAAAATATATATGTATATAAATATGCACACAGATCCCCGACAACTTGATTCTCTATAATTTTGTACAGTACGTAATAGAATAGAATAGAATAAAAATAAAATAGAATAAATTAGTGGAATCATCACCTAATAAATAAGAAGAAATTAATTAAACTGACAACTGTAAACTGACTGTTTTATATATATATATATATATATATATATATATATATGGGTCTACTTCTAATGACCGAAACGCCGATTCGCCGACAGTGAAATCACCGACGCCAGAAAACCGACAACACACAAACCCGACAACGCGAAACACCGAACACCATAACACCGGCACACGACACGTAAACAACACAGTACACTACAACACATATCCACTAGCCCTAACCCAAACCCTAACCCTAAGGTCCGACACTACCGCACACTCTCCCTACCTGCACCCTAACCCTAACTCACTTACACACCCCGAACCCCAAGCTCCGACACTACCGCACACTCTCCCTACCTGCACCCTAACCCTAACTCACTTACACCCCAACCCCAAGCTCTGACACTACCGCACTCTCCCTACCTGCACCCTAACCCTAACTCACTTACACCCCGAACCCCAAGCTCCGACACTACCGCACACTCACCTATCACACACCCTAACCCTACATCCCTGAGTATTGCACACTTACCTGTCCGCTCCCTACTCCTAAATCCCTCACTATCGCATACTTACCAGGTCGCGCTTACACATTCCCCTTGTCGGTCTTCCGTCTGTCGGGATTCGAGCGTGTCGGTCAACTGCGTTGTCGGTCGTTTCGTGTCGGTGATTTCACTGTCGGCGAATCGGCGTTTCGGTCATTAGAAGTAGACCCATATATATATATATCTATATATATCTATATATATATATATATATATATATATATATACACCCTATAAACTAGAAACTCAGCCAGCAAATTAGACAGCGTTAATAGAGTAAAACAGAAACAGGAAAATACGACGTGTTTAGCATACTCCGCAGACACACTGAAAACATCAAAAAGTGTCTGGTTGCTATAATACATATGACTTGTGTATTACCGCAACGAGATTTTTCACGCCACTACCGGTAGCTTCCCGATCATGAAATCGATTCATTAATGTTGGTAAAATGTCATATAGTCTGTTTTCTTTGCCAGGACAGTTTCTTTTCTGCAGTGTTATCCATAAAATGTTACAAACATTGTGTTATTCAAAGTTTAGGCACTTTAATGACAGCATGTCGCTTATTATTGGTTCACGACAGACTTTTTAAAGATGAGCAGTGCAGTAAAGTAATCTCAGCAAGAGCTCAAGACAATTAACTGTTTTCTGTTGTACATAGATTTGCAAGGGCCAGAAATGTGTAAAGTTTTTTGTGAAACTATGACTGCTAACCTGAAAAAGGTCGGATGAAGTGTTAATTACTACTCCCACACGGTATTTTTAAGTGTGTAAGGCAAATAACAGAAAACTTCCTCTTTCTGGCTTGCGTTGATTCCCCAGCTAAGTTAATGAATCATTCAGTAAACATGCCTGCTGCTTGTCAGCCGTGTGAAGGACCACTTTCTTTTGTACATTTCATCCACATTTTTAGGAAGCATCCTGTAAAATACACTTCATGGTGGAAATGTATGCAGTACAGGGAATAAATCAAACTAATATTACATGTAAAAAATGCTCTCACATAAATGAATGCTGTATGCCAAATGTACTATTTTCAGTGCTCAGAAGTACAACGAGAACGTTTGTGCAGGTACATATCATGGTGTGCAAAAAATAAGGTAAAACCAAGAGTGTCACTGTTAAAACGACATAGCATAAAACGTCCATAACACATGCGTTACTATGAAGCCTCCTACACTATGCAACCCAGAAGTCACAGTGGTATGTCAGGAATCTGACATTGCATTATGAACAGTGAATCGCCATCCATGAGGAAACCCAAAATGTGAATGTTATTCCTCTTCCTGAGTCAGACACAATGTGGGACAGTAATACTTAGTATTAAACACAGCCATTTTAAGGCTACTGTTAATAACTTCAGACACACATTATGTATTTCTGCACCTTGCAGGTCTGATTGCGATAATACGTAAGTACCGTTATCTTTATTAAAATGCTATATTAAATGTGATACATGCATTTGTTAACCATGCTCCTGTACATTGTTTGAGACACCCATAACTGCTGCGACATGATAACTAATGAGGTAATGGCAGTCCCTGGCCATGTGTAATTGCATAGTTAATGAATGCACTTATTATATTATGTTAAAGTTTTTTTTTTTGTTTGTTTTTTTAAGCGTGAACCTTGTGCTTAACATAATGTAAAGGTAAACTCATTATATTTATGGTTATGATGAATTGGGAGGACTGGATTTGATTTCCTGATGGCAAAGTGTCCCATAATCCAGTCTCCTAATCTTGTTGTCCTGTTGCCCAGTTGGACTGATAGTACAGTTAAGGAAAAACAAATATTTTAAAGCATAATTTACTAACTTTGAAGTTGTATCAACTTGGAGAACATGGTTATACCTGTTTGTTTATGCCGAGATGTTATAATGGGTGATGGAATAGATGTATAAGAGAATTTAAGTACCTTTATCTGCACTTTTTTTCAAAAAATACAGTATTTAAATTGATTTTAACTGTGTTGCAGGAATATTAACTGAACTGGAAGTTAGTCAGTGTTTGCTGAATTTTGTTATTTGCTAGTAATTACAGGTGTGGGGGTAGCCACATTCTTTGATTTCCTGTCCTTGCCTATTTAAGTGGTACAGTGTGAAATATTTTCTGCTTAAAAACCTCAGCTTTGGCCGGCTAAGAACTAGCTGTATTCAACTGGACGTATAAGAGAATTTAAGTACCTTTATCTGCACTTTTTTTTTCAAAAAATACAGTATTTAAATTGATTTTAACTATGTTGCAGGAATATTAACTGAACTGGAAGTTAGTCAGTGTTTGCTGAATTTTGTTATTTGCTAGTAATTACAGGTGTGGGGTAGCCACATTCTTTGATTTCCTGTCCTTGCCTATTTAAGTGGTACAGTGTGAAATATTTTCTGCTTAAAAACCTCAGCTTTGGCCGGGTAAGAACTAGCTGTATTCAACTGGACGTATAAGAGAATTTAAGTACCTTTATCTGCACTTTTTTCCAAATAATACAGTATTTAAATTGATTTTAACTGTGTTGCAGGAATATTAACTGAACTGGAAGTTTTGACTCTGCTCTTCAGTTAGTCCCACCCACCCTGCCTGTTTTTGTTTTGGTGTTAATCTTAGTAGCCTTGAAACTGCCCGCCCCTCTTGTAAATTTGTGTTTGGATACTCCTTCTGGGCCCATCTCATTTGCTCACTCAACTGAGTGCAGTGAGATCATATTCTGATTTCAGGCACTCCTACTGTGTACAAAGAGAGCATTTGGGAAACAGAAAAAAAAAAAAAATTTAAGCTTGTTTCCTGTTAAGTGGTATAGACTATTTGTAGGCTTCTGAGCCCCCAAGCCCTTCTGTGTTGGAGGGAAGCCTTCTAGCTTAGTTTTTGTTTCTTATAACTAGCCAGTTTTCTAGTTTCAGCACTCAAATCTGTTTCTTTGATCTCAGCACTTGTTCAGAAAAAAAAAAAAAAAAATTTAATCTGCTTTTACTGTACTTGTGTTTCTACCTACTTTATTTTACTTTTGCATCATCTTAAAAGTACTCAATTGTATTTATTACTGCTTGGTCTCATTCTAAGCCTTTGGGTTTAAACACTTGGGCTTCGGACCAGTTGTTTTGCACTGAGAGGGTTTGTGGTCTGCACTGTAGTGGCAGAACAGGTAGCTTACATCCTTCTAGGTTGGGAACTGCTGATTGAGGGCTCAGTGTCTGTTATTCTAAAAGTGTATTAATTCTGGTTTAAGCACTTGGGCTTTCAGGCCAGTTATTTTACATTAAGAGGGTTCGTGGTCTGCACTCTTGTGGGAGGAGAGGCTGGACTCTGCCCTTCTGAGCTGGGAATTTCTGGTTAAAGGCTTATAGTGCATGCATATCTGAACTGCTTCTTACTGAAGTTGGTGCGCCTTGTTTGCTGTGGCATAGACTGGATTCGGGCCTGCTGGATCTAGCTTTGTTTGTGTAACTTGAGCACTAATCCAGGCATTCTCTAAAGTATTCAATTGTATTTATTACTGCTTGGTAGTAACTTGATTAAAGTGTAGCTATCATTCCAAGTCTTTTGGATTAAGCACTTGGGCTTTAGACCAGTTGTTTTACATTAGGAAGGTTTGTGGCATGCACTGTGGTGGCAGGACAGGTAGCTTTCATCCTTCTAAGTTGGGAACTGCTGATTGAGAGCCCAGTGTCTATTATTCTTAAAGTGTATTAGTTCTGGTTTAAGAACTTGGGCTTCAGGCCAGTTATTTTACATTAAGAAGGTTCGTGGTCTGCACTCTTGTGGGAGAAGAGGCTGGACTCTGCCCTTCTGAGCTGGGAATTTCTGGTTAAAGGTTTATAGTGCCTGAATATTTGAACTGTATCTTACTGAAATTGGTACACCTTGTTTGCTGTAGCATAGACTAGATCCAGGCCTGCTGAATCTAGCTTTGTTTATATGCTTGTTGTTTGTTTGCTTGTTATTTCCCTGGAACGCTAATTCCACCTAATATGTGGCTTCTCAGCGCTTCTGTGGATCACTAGGGATATCTGCATTGCTTACTGTACTTATTTCCTTGTTTCACTTGAAAGAAAGTTACTGTTTGTCGTTTTTGCATTTAAGTTACCTGGCACTTGCTCATTAAAGCAATTATATAAGTCAGCACTAAAAATTAAAAGCACTACACCCTCACTCCAAACTGGCCCTTGTTTTCAATTATTAAGGAATTCACAATATTATTCTAGCATGTCCAAAGGTCAGTTGTCAATCTCCACTCCGGTCCAGCTGGTGAATCTGGGAATCTTGAGGCAATGTTACAACTGCCTCATGTACACAGACAACCCTCTCCTCCTCCCAACAAATTCCAACACATGTGAGAGATGCAACCATATAGCCAAACTGGAGGCTAAGCTCTCTCAACTCAGTACTGGCATAACCAGTCAGGAGGAGAAGGAAACCACACTCACTACAATTCCAGTCTCACATAGACCTACCACAACAGCAAACCAAACACATAATCACACAAAAACATACTTGGAGGCTCTAAATAAAGATCTGCCTAAGCAGCAGAGACCTCCAAAGCAGACACCCAAGCAACCGCTACCCCAAAACAAAACATGTGCAACACATATCTCACACACCTGATACACTTGTAATAGGTGACTCTATTGTCAGGCACACTGACGTCCCGCTCACCAGGCTGAACAAGGAGAGGGTCACGGTGAGCAGCCTGTCGGCGCTAGGATCCGCCACATAACACAAGCACTCAGGTCACTCCAAGGCAAGTACAAATATGACTCAGTCATTGTCCATGCTGGTGTGAATGACCTGAGACGTACCTCCCTGGACTACATGAAAAGAGACATAAAGGAGCTCTCTGAGCATGTAGCCCAGGCCGGTATGACCCTGACCTTGAGTAGCATCTTACCCTCACCAAGAATGATGCCACAATATGAAGACAAGATGATCAATTTCAACAATTGGCTTAAGTACTGGTGTCATTCAAAGGGGATCCAATGCCTGTCAGCTTGGGATGATATGCTCGACAAGCCACGATGCTTCGCTAGGGACGGCTTGCACCTGTCACCCTGGGCTTTCTGATATTGGCCAAGGCTCTTGCTACCCCCATAGTGCCTTTTTAGGCAAGGCTCAAAAGACAAACCCACCTCCATAGGTATCACAAGGGATAAGAAACTAAGAGTAATGCTACTCAACGCCAGAAGTCTAAACCTCAAGATGCACGCACTCGAAACTCTCTTTAGCATGGAGAACATCGATATCTGTGCAGTAACAGAAACCTGGTTCAGGACTCCCGAGAGCACCCCAGCACTACCAGGTTATACCTCATACCATGCTTTTCGGCCCCAAAACTTGGACCGAACCACAAAAGGAGGGGGAGTATTGATATTCATCAAAGATACCCACACCTCCAGGTTGGTGGCAAAGCACGAAGCATCAGAGACTATCCATGTGCAACTAACAGTGGGTAAAACTGCCTTCCAGTTTATAGCCTGCTACAGACCACCCTCCCAAACCCAGGAACCCCACTCGGCCTTCCTGAGAACACTGGAAAATATGAAGGTCTCTCCAAACACCATTATATTGGGTGACTTCAACTACCCAAACATAGACTGGGAGCATTACTCTAGCTCCAACACCCTAGCCCAAAGGTTCCTAGAATTTATAAACTCAAATGCTATGGAACAACTTGTTACCACTCCCACAAGAGGGGAAAACATATTGGACCTGATCATCACCAACATGGGGACTCTATGCTCCAGACCAGAAGTGTATCCCTCACTGGTAAGATCAGACCATAAATTAATCTCACTGGATATTCACATTCCGACCCCACCCCCTGCCCAGAAAACCACAGTGAAAAACTTCTCTAAAGCAAATTTCACACTCCTCAAAACCGAGGTGGAATCCTTCAAAGCCCCCGGGCCTGTGGAAAATACGTCCCAGACCGCAGAATCCTTTATAAACGCATTCTATGAACACCTTCAGGAATGCATGGATCATGCGATCCCAAATAAAACCAAGACCCAATCCTCCAAAGGCAGACGTCATGTCTGGTGGACCCCAGCCATAAACAAACTATACAATAGAAGGAGGAAGCTACTAAATGATAGAGCAAAATCCCAAAAAGGGATCAGTATTAGCAAAAAACTACAGGCACTCATAAAATTGTCTAAGGACAGCTTCGAGAGAAACATTGCACAGGACACTAAGGATAATCACAAGGCTTTCTTTAGTTATGTTAGGAACCTGGGTGGTAATTCCCAGATATGCTCAGAATTAGTCCAAAATGACAAAAAATACACTGAACCCACAGACATTGCCAACATCCTAGCTGACAGGTTCAGCACAAACTCCCCCCCCTCCCCACCAAAAGGGCAAATATCTATCCCAGCAGAGTGCTGCCCCCCCTGACATCTCAGATGCTCAGGTAAGAGCCGCCCTCTCCAAAGCAAAAAACACAGCATCAATGGGACCAGACGGTGTCCCGGGCTGCGTCCTACATGAACTCCAAGAAGAGCTAAACCCAAACATAAAACTACTGTTCAGTCTCAGCCTTACTACAGGATATGTGCCCAAAGAGTGGCGTACAGCAACAGTGGTCCCTCTCCATAAAGGTGGTGCCTCAACGGATCCTGGAAACTATTGCCCCATAAGCCTGACTAGCTTGGTCTGCAAAGCTATGGAAAGGATCATCATGGACCTCATAAATAAAGATATTGGGGACCTACAGACACTGGATCCTACCCAGTTCGGCTTTGTTAAGGGCAGATCCTGCCTCTTAAACCTGGTTGATTTCTTTGAAACAGTCACCAAGGCGATTGACGAGGGGAAGGTGGTCCACACAGCCTACCTGGACCTCGCAAAAGCCTTCGATACAATACCCCACTCGGGCATTATAGATAAGCTCACCAGCTTAAATATAAACCCCTATGTCACTAGATGGATTGCAAACTGGCTCAAGGACAGAACCCACATGGTTAGAATTGCTGGAGCCATGTTAGACTCCAAACCAGTTACAAGTGGTGTCCCACAAGGCTCAGTCCTGGGACCACTCTTGTTCGGTATATATTTCTCGGAGGTACAGGCCAACACGGAAGGACTGTGGCTGACCAAGTTCGCAGATGACTGCAAACTGGGTGCCATAATCGACTCTCCAGCCGACACAAGCATCCTTCAAAAGGGCCTCATAGAAACAGACAACTAGTGACAAAGCCATGGCCTCAAGCTAAATGCCAAAAAGTGTATAGTCATCCCCTTTGGCAAAAACAAAGTGCCCACAAATTACCACATAGGTGGTAATCCATTAAGTACAGAAGAAGTAATTAGGGACCTGGGGACCCAAGTTGATAGCAAGCTCTCATTTGACAACCACGTGGCGAAAGTGGTTAGAAAAACATTTTATATAGCCCACCTAATCATGAAGGGATTCACATCTAGATCAGGGGAGGTCATCGTGCCTCTTTACTCATCCCTCATCAGGCCCATAATTGAGTACAATGCCCCTTTTGGGATGTACCTTACCAGACACCTGCAGCAACTGGAAAGACCCCAAAAGTACCTCACCAAGAGGATCAAAGGGCTCAAACAGATGCCATATGCTGCCCGGTTAAAGAAACTCCAGCTCTACTCAGTGGCATACCGCCTGCTCAGAGGCGATCTGTGCCTGACGTATAAAGCCATGTCCAACCCGGAATTAATGGACATGCTGCACCTCAGAAAATCCAAATCCCATCGAGCTACGCGCTCGAGAGACCTGAACCTCAGCACTGAAATAAATAGGACCTGCTGGAGGGACAGATTCATAACCCAGAGGCTCCCTTCACTCTGGAATAAAATTCCAGTCCAGGTTAGGCAGAGTCCCTCATTGACTCTCTTCAAGAGGAATCTTGATGAGTGGATGGGAGATCGTAGGTTTACCCCGGGTATCACTTCTGTGTCACTGTTAAACAGAGGCACAGTATACTAACCTCGAAAAAGGGCATAACAAAATAAATTTAACATGGGTGACGAAAGCCAAACACATTCTGGCTAGGCTTATAAATACCCTAGGGCAGATAGTCTAGTATGAACCTATGAACTGGTTATTGTAAGGCAGGCAAGGGTAATTAAAGGTAGACCCATTTGGGAAATGTATTACCTTTTATGTTGACTGTCTTCTTTTCATGATTAAGTTAAATTCTTATATTTAAGCAGTCTAAGCATTCATTAATAATATATGAGTGTTGTGGATTTGTGTACAGTTTATCTAGAAAAGTCAGTATAACAAGATTCTTTTCACGGGGATGAGCTACATTGGAAAAATCTGGAGCCAGCGCAGTTTGGGAGTGTGGCAAGCTTTGTGTGCTGTCATGTTTTTATTAAGTAAAAAGATAGTGGATTACTCTTATGAAAATTGCTCTTAGATCTGTCTAGATGTAAATTCCAGTAATAGCTCTTTTAACAGTAGCTGTAGTTTGTACTGTAAGGTTTCTTCATGAAGTGTTACCAGTCAACTCACAGAAAAAATATAGGTGGCCATTGATCTGGTGTGTGGAAACATACAACAGTTTATTGAGTGGCACATTCTTTTTGATATGCAGATTATGATATGGCTATGCTTTGAGTTTTGCAGCCAGTTGTATATTGCAGTTTTGATGTTTAGGCCCTTGACGGATGCAAACTTTTGCTTGCGCATGGGAAAGTCAATTAAAAAATGGGAAGAACTGTGATGCTGTATGAGATAAGGAGCACTGATACGTTATACACTCCTGTGTGACTTTGTGATGTCACATCTGTTGTACTATGTACAGGTCTGATAACCTTCTGCAAGTTGCAGGATGGAGGGGGCTCCAACAACAGCACATAAAACAACATGCAGGCTGCACAATCTGCACTATATACCATATGGCAAGACTGCACTGTTTATTTACTGCTGAAACTGTTCATTGCCTATAAGCATTTAGTGATTCTTTGCTGCTTCTTAATGGTTGCCACATTTACGAAGAGGTATAGTGGGTCAGTGGATTTACCTGAGGCAAATGAATAACCACACTGCATACATAAAAAAACAACAATCAAAGCAGCTTAATATATTTGTTTGAAGAAGGGGGGGCACAGTATGATGGATTACATACCACATTAGAAGGATCACATATTTCATATAAAAGTAAGAAATAAGCAAGAAGAAAACAGACTAGACAAGACAGGCATACTTTGTAGGCCACCGTGAAGTCATTTTCTTCATAGAGAACATGGCAGGCTTGTGCATTGACTGTCCTGGACTAGCCAAGAGATCAACTAAATTGTGAGAGAATTCATCAAATAATGGAACCATCAAAGTATGTTTTTATTTGCGTGTGTGTGCGTGTGTGTGTGTGTGTGTGTGTGTGTGTGTGTGTGTGTGTGTGTGTGTGTGCATGCGTGTGTGTGTGTGTGCGCGCACGCGTGTGTATTTATATGTGCGTTTCTGTCTGTAGGGCACAGCAGCTGGTTTCCTATGTATGATTTTTTGGCTTATGGAATATTCAGGGAATTCAACTGTATAGGCAGGCTGACCACATTTTATTAGATCCTTAAGTCAATAGTTGAAATATGCTAGCTGCATAAGTATTGGACCATGCTTGAAATATTTCTGCATGCTGGGTAGGGAAGGGTGACAGTCTAAACTATCCAGAATATTGTATGTGATGCATATTACTTTACATAGTGGTCACAGCACACAGCTTGAAATCAGATAACTAAGTCAACCTAAATTTAAATTCTACAACTGTATCTTACATACTGAGGGGCTTTGCATAAACGATTATGTTTGACATTCTGTTTTACAAAAATTACTAAGTACAGGTGCCTCCTTTTAGGAGCAGATGTGGAGCTTTGTTTTGGTTAAGTGATATTTGCTGCCAGCTGCACATATTATTTAGACAAAGCAAGAACAAGTCTCATGAACAGTATATAGATCTTCACAGGTCATCGCCATGCCTTCTGCACTGTATAGCCATTTAACACTTATGCTTGATGGTATCCTGCTCAAGTACCAGTGGGGCATTTTGTTCAATAAGTTTCTCTTTGAAAGCAGCCAGAGCTACATATTACTAAATGCATATCTACGTGCATCATATGAGAAGCTGTGATGTCTGACTAGGGTTTAGGACAGTTGCTCAAAAGCTGTATCAGCAAATATATTTCCCTCACAAAAATGAGTGAAATTCCTTACCTCAAAGAAGTAACAAAAGCACAAACTAAGCATTTTGCATGACTAGTTTACATACTTCCTCTTCCTACATCTCCACGGAGAGAGGGCTGTATCTTTTTTGGGCAGACATTCATAATTTGTTTTTATACCTTTGCTACATCCCTTAAATTCAGAAATTATGTTGTGAAGTTAAAAGCATCAGCATTTAAAAAGCTTCCTTAATTTGGGTCCGCAATTGCACTTATAACTAACACCACAAGTGTTGTAAGATAGGGGAAAATGGAAGTTTCAAAATAAATGCAGCTGTATTTGAACTGTTGCCACTTACGCAACCATAGTTTTCATAACAAAAATATCTAAAGCTTTCTGACTTTGATTTCATCATTTATAATTAGATTCAAATAATTAATTGCTAGGAATACCCCTGAAACGTCTTTCTCTTCAGCAGACTGCTGCTGTTTTGATGAAATTACAGAAATCACCACTGTATTGCTGAATGTTAAGGATAATATAATATGCCATGAAGGAAGGGAAGTTACCAGTCCTGAAAACTATGTAATATGCAAAGCAGTTAAGTTCCCATCACTACAAGCAACAGCAGTCATGAGTCATAGTGTATCATGGCATGTAAGCAGATATCATCGTTGTGTATGCTGTAACCCTGTCATTGCAAAATATTTCCAGGCAATAAAAGGAGAAAATTAAATAAATGAATCACAGTGAGCAGAATGAAATGTCAGACCACTAGTCTCCCCAGTGTGTCCCCCTTTTTCCATTCATTACTGACAAGTGGACATAGAACCAAGCAGTGCCTTCATTTAAAAAAAAAAACAACTTTACATGGATAAAAAGATAAAATGCTGAGACTGCACATTTAATTTAAACTTTAACATATTTAAGTCCAAGATGCTTTCTATGGACAATTTAAATTATTATATTCTCAATGAAAACAATATAAAATGTAGACAGCAGAAGGAAGCATGAATGCATTTGTGTCTCTGTTGGACTATACAGCTTCCTGCAAATATAATATATATATATATATATATATATATATATATATGTGTGTGTGTGTGTGTGTGTGTGTGTATGGTTCCCCTTTAGAATCTCGAATTGCTGAAAGCTCAAAATTCATAACCCCGGGCCAGAATCTCGAGTTTCAGTAAATCGAACTTGTGAAGGGGAGACAACAAAAAAAAAAAAAAAGGAAGTTTACTGACATGTATGCAGGGGGCCAAGTCCCCCTGCAGTCTCCCTGCTGAAATATACCAGCTCCATGACCGCACTATAGCGGAGGAACGGAAATTCTCCCGTTGTGTGCTTCTGTATACAGCGCAGAACGGGAGATTTCCATCATCCCCATTGTAGTGCGATCTCGGAGTTGGTATATTTAAGTAGGGGGGGTTGGGGGGTGCAGGGGGGCTTGCCCCCCCCCTGCAAAAACATTGTAAAGGCATGTTTGCATGTCTTTTACTTTCGCTTTAGAATTTCGATTAGCTGAAAACTCAAGATTCTGGGCTAGAGCTTATGAATTTCGAGCTTTCAGCAATTCGAGATTCTAAAGGGGAACCATATATATATATATTTATATGGGTCTACTTTCTATCATCGAATTTACAGTTCACCGAAAAGCAAGTAACTGAGTCCACTCACCCAAAACTTCAAAATTACGAAAGTTCAGTTTGCCAAATTACAAATCCACCAAATCTGTTCAATTAAAATCTAAAAAGGAAAACACATACAATCTCCCTACACCCATACCCCCTGAAAATGATACATATCAAATGCTAGATCACACTACAATGACAGCAAGGGTAGATTTCCCTGTCTTTACTGTAGTGAGATCTCCATTTGAAAGCTATGAGCAGTGTAAAAATAACGTACCATAAGCTGAAGATTGCTGACGCTGCCATCACATCCGTCATGCCTCAAAACTGGTAGGTTGTATGAGAAGTTACATAAAGGCTGTATACTTCTACTTCTCACACTACCAGCAACACAGTGACTATGTCCATGAAATGGACTTCGTCAAACTGAACTTTCGTAATTCTGAATTTTTACGTGAGTAGATTTAGTTATTTGCCATTCGGTGAACTGTAAATATATAGTGGTCTTAGCCTATATGTTCATAAAAATATACTGAACACTTCCATATGTATAAAATGTATCATTCAAAGGGAGATTTGCCATGTGCAGTGAAGTAATTTACTGACAAATACTACAAAAATCATGCTCACTTAAATTCTGATGTAGTTTTATGAAAGACTCTGAGGTACTTTAAGCCAGTAATGTACCAGTAGCTACTGTGAATATCATGAGGCAATGTTATATCGTAATAAACTGTACCCCATACACGTTTACTGCTATATTTTCTGAGAATATAGTAGGAAAGATTATGGGCTCTGTTTCTTTTATACTGCACTGTTTGATAATAGGTTTTTATCCATTCATTCATCAGTTTGATGTATTCATTCATTTCTGATATCTCCTTATACACACACACACACACACACACACACACACGCGCACACGCACACGCACACACACACACACACACACACACTCACACAATGTTACACATATACTTGAGGCTTGCTGCTTATATGCATGGCTTTAGAATGCAGATGGAAAGGAAAGAATCTGGCTAAAACCTAGATGGACCTAAGATGGAAATGAAAACTCAACAAAAAAGGCATCCAACTTGGGAACTTAACTAGAGAGCTGAATGCATTGGGGCATCTAAGTTAATCAGTGCACCCCTAAATGGCAGTGAGTGAAGTATACACAAGTTTGGTAAATGAATAAGGATGTGAAACAACAGTTCCGGAGGCCATCTAAACTAGATTTGTTAAATGCTGGGAATGAGGCCACATGAACAAACCATGGTCATAAGGGAAATTTATTGGACCTATTGGCATGCAGGATCATGGGGTAGGTCAGAGAACATTTCTGTACAGTGAGTGTGGATGATAAGTATAATCGCTTGCCACAAAGGTTACTATACATGACATTAAGAAAATGTTTTGCTTGCCAATAGAGCAGATATAAGATGCATCTTCTTTTGGCAGAGGTAGAGTGAGGCAGGCACTGGAGAGCAAACACACTACATGCTCACCAGAAAGGGAGAGTGGGCAAATAGAGTATGAAGCTAATAATGTTTCGTATATTCTTTTAGTTCTGTGATTCTCTGGCTGGTAGCTCAGCATGGGTTAGCAGTAATGTGGAAAGCACTGCTGTCAAAATGCAAAGACTGGTTGGATCACATTTTACAGCAGTAAAAGATGCTGCTTATGTATCAGCAGGTCCAGTACTGCAGCTGTGCCCAATTGTGTGTTGCAGAATACCTTAATTTTAAATAAAATGAAATGTTATTCTCAGGGAACATGCAAGAATTGGAATGCTAGCTCTAATCAGAACTTGAACCATTTTAAAGTTTTTTTTTTCTCATAGACATGGTTTTAACATGGGTATCTTTGTTTATGTTAGTATTTTGAAAGTATATAAAGTACTTCAGTGGCAACCTATTTCAAATGACCCTTTTATAACCCTTGGTTTTGATAAGCTGTTAGGATCTGCTGTATCAAAAGTGGTTTCTGTGCCATAGGTATAAAAATGCTGGGTAAGGTAAGAATCTGTTGAATAGAACACTGTTTAGTTTGGCAAATTCATATGGTTCTGTTCATCAGTCTGTGAAAAGCAGGTGCACATTATGAGAGATTAATAGGGTAGCAAAGTATGCAGATACTTTCAAATTGATGATATTGTTAATCCAGATGCACTTATAACAGTTTTATTAGTCTGATTAACACAGCCCTTGTATGTACTTCAACATGGCCTGTAAGCAGCAGAACTACAACAGAATGCCGAACCACACAGCTTCATTAAAAAATAAATATTAATTTGGGTTTCCTTACTGTTTTGAAATGATCACACTAGGTGGTAAGCTACAGTGTCATTGTTTAACACAGTTACGTGTATGAGCTGCTAATGAGCTTCATACTGTATTCATGGGTTTGATGCCAATATGTCATTTGTCTTTGGTGTGACTTGAAAGAAGTCATTTGCAAGGCTAGCTGCCCTTGTAGGCAATTTTAAGCCTGAACAGTATTCCTTTCAAAGGTGAGAAATAAACCCTATGCCTTGCATTTGAATGGTAAACATATTAACTACCACGTTGCCTCTGTTGTACGGAAGGCTTTCTACATGGCCCACCTCATAAAAAAGGGTATTTCATTCAGGAACAAGGAGGTCATAACATCCCTGTACTCCTCCCTTATCAGACCCATTATTGAGTACAGTGCCCCCTTCGGCATGTACCTTACCAAGCACATGCAGCAGTTGGAGAGACCACAGAGGTTTCTGACCAGGAAAATCCAGGGTCTCAAACACCTATCCTATACAGATGGGCTAAAAGCACTGTCCCTCTACTCAGTCTCATACAGACTGCTCAGAGGTGACCTGTGTGTGGCATACAAGGCCATTTCAGACCCAGCCTTGATGGAGTTGCTGCATATCCGTGAAACAAACTCCACTTGCGCAACCCGCACACAAGGTCTTAACCTGGTCTGTGACAATAGAACTTGTTGGCAGGATAGAATTGTGTCCCAAAGACTTCCACCATCTGTGGAAAAGACTCCCTCTCCATGTCAAGCAGAGTACCTCTCTAGCCCTCTTTAAGAGGAACCTGGAGAACTGGATGGGAAACAGAAAATACACCCCTGGGGTCCCACCTGTGTCCTTGCTGGACAGGGGAAACAGGTGTATACTTTGAGGGAACATGGGCGAAATTCTTGGCTAGGCTTCTAAGGGCCTCCGGGCCAATAGCCTAGTATCATCCTATGAACCTATTATACCAACCCCCAATTAGTTGAAAAATAGCATCCGTGAAAAGAGGCATGGGAAATATTGTCCATCAAAAGACAAGCTTTTTTCCCCTTTAAAGAATGTAATTTTGATATTTCTCACGATTAAATAAATTAATACAGTACTGCAGCCTTTTATTTGCAGTTTGCTTTGAAATGAGGAAACTGAATTTACTTAAGACTTCCTACTAGAAAATATACACAGAATTGATGAACTTGCTGAAGAAAATTTAAGGAGGAATGCAGACTCCTGAAAGAGAGAATTTACATGCTTTTTTATGTTAAAATTATTTGTCTTGCTGAAAGAGATGCACTCTCTTGTTTTACTAGGCTCATAAGATTTTAAGTCATAACACCAGGCTTCATTCAGTTTGCATTAACAGCTAGGAAGCCTTTCAGAAAACAGGTAACCATATGTGTAATGGCCACTAGGTGGCAGAAGTGCGACAGTTCTCTTACACAGGTGTGAGCTATGTACATGGAAATTGGCTGCCTGAATGGAAGTATTAAAAGCAGTCTGAGGGACCATACAGCCTTTATTCCTCATCTCTACATGTGAACTGTGAAATCAAATATAACAATGGAGGATGATATGATGTAACTATAAATATTTTTGTTTTGGGAGGTCAAACAAGTAGGAGTTTTGTGTTTAGGTTGAAAGTGTTATCAGGGATCTGCAGGACTAACAGAGAACCTCAGTAATCTGCCAGTGAGTTTTATTGATTTACAAGACAAGTCGAGGCATTTTAGTACTACATATCATTCAAAGGCTTTTCTAATGAATTTCTTGAGCACTCACCAAGCAATCCTGCTTCAAATCCAAAGGAAGTCACCTAAAGAATGACAAATTGTCAATTTTCCTTCAGTCTTTTAGTCTGCAAAACAAGCACTAAGGAAATGGTATACGGAGTGAAGTTTTCTTTTTGTTAAATCCAGGGAATTGGTAACTACCATACTGTTCTTAAAATAATGCTGAAGAGAAAACACAGTAAAGAATTGTTTAAGCTATGTTAACTGACTAAAGGTAAACTGCAAGGAAGAAAATGCATTCTGGAGCTACAAAGAAGCCACATGACCTTAAAGTTGGATGCTAAAGTGAGTGGAGAAAACTACAGTACTCAGAGCATCTTTCTTTCAAAGGATACAGCTGAAAGCAGTGATGTAAAACTAACGATTCAGTATGAAAAATGATATTCTAAATATTAAACACTTTATAATTTTTGAATTGGGTTCCTACGAAAGTTAATTTTGGATGGAATTAGTCAGCAATCGGGAGTGACAGTACAGTACAGTATTGTCAGATAAGAAGCTGGAACTTACAAAGATAGAAACGGGTAAGATGATTTACTGTTCATTTTCAATCTAGGCAAAAATATATCTTGTTTCCTCATACCTTCATTAGAAGACTGCTCACTTTGATTGTCATTTTCTGTTTTAAGTAAAAACTTTTAGCAAATTCTTGCTAATAAGGTTGTCCTTAAGAAATTTCAAGTTGTATGTGTGAGAATTAACTGAGGACAAACCTTGCTGCCTTTGCTTATGGTATTTAACAGTGCATAGTCTCCTTTCCCTAAAAGTTTCATTCATACAGAGAGTACATTTTTTTTTGCTGAATTATACGAGTATGTTCTCTTTATGGAAAGTCTAACTCTGACCCATACATTAAGCTGTAACTCTTACTGTACATTTTGTCAAAAAAAAGTTTCAGACTAAGAAGGAGAGTATAAAAACTAAATATGGGAAGAAAGAAAATGCCACTGATGTACTTAGCTGGTGCTTTTCAAAGCTTCCATATCTTTATTATGGATGGAAATTACTATCAAATAAGCATAGTCCCCCCCCACATGAGGTTACTAGTTTGTGGTTTAGATGACCATCTGGCTGCAGTGATTTATATCAGTGTGGCTTAATCTGCCTAGTACAGGCAAGCAGACTTTTACTGCCGCTTCATACAGACCAAGTCATTAATACATGCATTATGAGCAAAAGCAAAATTAAGCAGGTTCAGCAAAATTCACTATGTGTCCTAATTGTGCCAGTTCTTTCAGTTACTCACTGGCAAAATTCTTGTAGTACTGGCAACTTAATTTACTCTCTAAGAAACTTGCCTTTTCATTTTGCAGTGTAGTGCCAGGAGTCTATACTTCTCTTGTTTCCATACCTCTCAACTGTCTAGATATTTGCTTCATATGTTTGGTCTGTTTCTCATAAAATTGTAGTTTTCTGTCAAATCAATGGCAAAGCATTGAGTACTGAGGTCAGAAAATAATGACAGACATTTGAGTTTCAGACTACATACCCTCCGGAAAACACATGTTAATGTAAAACATGCTATTCTATCAACTTTCTAAGTTTGTAAGAGCAGTATTTAGAAATTGTGTTTATTTTCCAGCATTTGTCCCCACATAAGGCTTTGTCCAGATTTCTTGCTCTAAGAGGTTGAGAGGTATGCCTGTTTCTTTTTCCTTTTTTTCTGCTGCTATTTGTTTTGTTGCTTTCCACTGTGTACCATAAATTACTACACATTAATTTTACATGCCTTGCTGCACACATGCATGAGTGAACTTTTAGGATAATGATGAAGCTGCAAACAGATTGAACCCAACTGTGAAGGGATGGGACTTACAAACTCACCAGCAGAAAACAGTAGCCAGTGTATATTAAAAGATTATGTACAAGGTTCTGGCATGTACTCCTCTGTTCTTAGTTTGCTTTATATTACATCTGAGAGGACATTTTATTTGTCTATGCTTAGATCCTGTAATTTCAGTTTGCATGCTTGTTTAAAATAACTGAATCGTTATGCTGTACAGTAATGCAAAGATTGTGAATGAGTAAAAGTGTCCTAACTACAGCACAAAATGATGCTTTTGCCAGCAGACTCCCCTAACTTCAGATCTGCTTTTATTATAATGTAAGAGGATTAACAGAATCATGACTAGGAGTTGTTTTATTTATTAGAGAAAAAGAACACTGTTCCATATTTGTACAATAAGTTTCCATCAGGAGCTGATATTTCATAAATACAATCCTGCACAACCAAATGCAAGTATTATTATTATTATTATTATTGGTGTTTTTTGGCACGGTTCCCATATAGTAGTATGCACATCCATGTTTGCTGATATTGTTTTGTACTTTTCTGACTCCAGCATTCAGAACACATGGAGGCAAAATGGATTTACTGTTCATTACTTATTAACATCTGCAGTAGGTCATGTTTTAAAAATGTACTTTTTTAAAATTTCGATGGTTGTTAGTAAGACTATTATAAAGTAAAGATAAGCATTGAAAATCCTGATAAACTCTGAATTGCATACTGTTCTGCCCCAGCAATTTTTCTTCTGTCACTCAGAACTGAATGTTTGTCCTTGCAGAAGAGGAACATGATCGTGGCACTGCTTTTGTATCCTAACAACAAGAACAGATGAACTGCATTTACTGTACTGTGGGTCTCCTAGATGAGTGCTTTTATTTAGTAAAATTTAATGGACTGCTGACTCATTTGGCTGTCACACCAAATCAGTGCTTAGTAACTGAGATTTGACTAGGGAATTGCCTGGTAATAGGACTAAAGGTAAGGTTGTACTGGAAAAGCACCTGAGCAAGTATTTCATTTATTTATTTATTTTATTTGTTTTAGTTCATTGTGACACAAATAATTGCCACATGTAATATTTATGCAAACTGATAGATTGTCATATGTAGCAACATTTTCCCCACCTAAAGTGTATTCTATTACTTCACACACTCCCATTTGCCGAACATTTTCCCCACCTAACGTGTATTCTATCTATTACTTCACACGCTCCCATTTGCCAAACATATTTTTGTATTAAACCACAACTGTCAGCATAGAATCATATCATTTGAACATTTCATTAATTCAGTTTTGATAAATCAATAAAATATAATTTCTTTATACCTTTCAGTTTTACTTGTATTCTTACTTTGTCATATTTGTTTACTGGGAATGTCAACTGGGTAAAGCCTATTTTCAGAGGATAGTAATTAAAAAGAAAGCCCGAGGTTCACACAGGTAAAAGGCACAATAAGATACATTAAGGTAAATACATTTGCAGACAGAACAATGATATAAATGATGTGCAGATATCAATGCACTGAGAGGTGCAGAAGTGCTCCATTTTAAATGACCATGTTGCATATCATCCCAAAATCATGAGACTGTATCAGGACAAATGTTTGTGTTGATTATTTCATCACATTCCCAGTAGCTCTTCAGTGCACATGAATATGATTACGGACAGAAAATATTTTTGGGTTTTGATACTTATGTTTGGGGGCGGGAGAGTGAGGACCTCTTGACCCTGGACTGTCTCCACTTCCCGCACCATCTGTTTAGCATTTGTCTTTTCCTGATTACTCAAGGAGGTGTACTGTAGTACCCACAGTATTTGCATATATGCCTGTATGTGCCATGGAACATAGCATGGAATACCACTCTGCAGTTTTTGTGTCCTCATGTCCTCAGTTTCTCCATCGAACAGCAGTAGAATAGTACCTTTTCCATACCTTAGTCCCACAACAGTGGAAAAAAACTTCTCATCCTTTATTGTTTGATCTGTTCCCAGTTTGGATACCCTCCCTCCAGTTCTCTTAAAGTACTTCACTAACAGGTGGGGAATGCAGATACCTGTTCTATGAGTAGAAGGTTTCAGTGTCAGCATTTTTCACAGCTTCTCATTCTAACTAGTTTATGAATAAATTACTGAGAAAACAATACACTTACTGATGTGTTGACATTTTAATTGCTGGTGGCTATGAATATGTGAAATGCCAGGCAAGGTATTTACAGTAGAATAATCTATAGAAAAATAATTATTCATCAATGATGAATTGCTGCACTGAGACAATATATCTGAAATAAATTGCAAGCATTGTGCTGTTTGAACACTGAACTAGTTCATATATATATTTCATATATATATATATATATATATATATATATATATATATATATACATACATACATACATACACATACACAGCTCATTTGAAGTACAGTTAGGTTTGAAATAAAAGGCCACAGCTGGTTTCATTTTAGAAGGTATACTCCAGAGGAACATATTGCAATGCAATTGTTTCAGAATTCCCACTTTGATCACTACATTCTTGAGAAGATATTGCTATAGAAAGATGACAACTGTTAAGCAGGCAATTGCTCATTTACTTGTCACTGTTGAAACATTGCAGCGTTATTATTTATACTATGATAGAAAGACTAGGGTGTGTTCTGGAACTTAGAATTTTTTATGTTTGGTAAAGGAATTTAATATGGACTTATGTAAATGGGAACATCTGTTGTATTAATTCAAGCAGCTGGTAAGCCTTTGACATGCTGCCACACGTTTCCGATTTCCATGATGCTGGGTGACAGTGCTGAGGTTGCTTATTGGAAATTAAACATTTTTGTAGAGTTCGCTATGCATGTGCACCTGATGCTGGTTAAGCAGAACTCCTGTGACAGTTGGTTTGAACTCTAAATAGCTTAATTCCCTGGATCACATGATGCACATACATTTAGGAGAGCCACTTTGGGGTTGGGCCAGTGCAGAACTGAGCCAAACGTTCAGATACTGAATACTTAACTTTTAACTCTAATGAAATCTCATAAGTGCTAAGGACTGGCATTTCCTGTTTGTAGCATAGGTTCTGCACATCAACTTTGGATTGTGTACTAATGTGTATATTTGCAATTAAATTATGCTGCATAATTTTATGTAGCTAAGACATTAAATATGTATTTCTATCCTTTCTAACATTTTTAATTTACTTTTAATTAATTTTGTTGACCTAGTAGTTCCATGCGTACATCTCAGCTGCCCAGGAATTTGCAGAATGTTTCTAATTTTGTTCATATTTTTGCCCTGCCCCTCAGAAAGTGTTAGATTTTCTGGTAAATCACCGAGGAGTACAGTCAATTGATATGCCAGACATTAAAGTTTCATACTTCTCATTGCTCTGGCAATGCATATTGATGCAAACCATGTTGTTCTATTAACTTGTTAAAGTAATTAGAATAATATTTAAAAGTTGCCCATAATTTTGGCCTTTTGTTTCCCCAATTCTGGCTTTGTCTTTCTTGTGCAAAGATGTTGGCAGTTCAAATAAGCGAACGTTCACATCACTGGATTTCTACACAGTGAATGGAGGCAGTTGGCCAACATTCAACCAACAAACATGCCACACTGTGTCAAACCCACACCCCCCTAACTAAATATACCAACTCCGAAATCACACTACAGTAGGGAAAAGGGCAGATTTCCCCATCTTGGCCAACTGCCTCCATTCCCTGTGTAGAAATCTGGTGATGTGAACATTCTCTTAATTGAACGTTCGGTGTTTTTGTCTCAATTAAGTGGGTTTCGTGTATGTGAAATTTTGATGATCTGATAGGGACCCATATATATATATATATATATATATATATACATATATATATATATATACATATATATATATATACATATATATATATATATATATATATATATATATATATATATATATATATATATATATATATATATATATATATATATATACATATATATATATGTATATATATATATATATATATACATATATATATATATATATATACATATATATATATATATATATATATATACACACAGCAGCTCCAGGAACAACAGTCAAAGAACCGCAAAGTGCAATGATAATAACTATGTAAAAGGAAATACCCGCTGCAGTAGTCACCAGGCTGGAGATGATAGGGACAGCCTGTATAAACATTTTCTATTGACTTAAACCCATTTTATGTACCAACTTAATTTAGCGTCATTGAGTTTTTTTGTAGTTTACTATTTAGGTTATTCACATATCATAGATGGTATGAGTTTGTGATTTCTTGTGTATATGTTATTTGACTGTCACCCATAATTCTTTGTATTTGGAGATCAAGGTATGTCATGGATAGTGAAGGAGTATAGAAAGGGTAAACAACAGCCAACAACACAAAATGTACACCACTAAACCAAATAAATAAGAAGGCTGCTGGAAGAACCACTCAGAATGACCGGCAAATAAAATCCACTTGAATGTCACCACAGAAAAGCATTAACGCTCAAAATCCACATACGTTTTAGTCTATACTACTAGACTTCATCAGATAAATTTCCCTGTGTTCCTCATCCAGTTGTAAGTCTTTCCAATGTTTTAACCATCCTATAGAATAACACAATCAATTAAGAAATGCATAGTATGTATAAAAACTGTCAAACCCCAATGTAGAATATGAAAAAAATACAGCATACATAATGCATTAAGTCTAGCATTCTAATAATCAAAAGTGAATGCAAAATAAAATATCATATCAAAAATCTTAAAAAAATTATTAAAATAATTATAACATTTAGGCAAATGTCTCCATCCAGTGGTTGAATTACAAAAATGCAACATATAATGTAGGGAAATTAATACTAAAAACACTGGATAGTGAAGGCTCTGTTTGCTCTATGTAGTTCTGAGAATGGATTTTGTATTAATAAGACGAAACATTTGGCAATATTGATTGGTGTTTTTTTGTGTTTCATCTAACGTTATTAGCTGTCTTGTCACCGGTAAGAATGCCACATAGCATCGGTTTCTATTGGTTTTGGGATAATGACAGCAGTCCAATAACAAGACGGCTATATTTGTCTTCTGTTTGTTACTTATGGTTACGGATAGTCTGTAAATGCAAAATGTAAGCATTTTATAGGCTCTTTATATATATATATTATATATATATATATATATATATATATATATATTCTTTGGGATAATGAAAGTAGTTTACTAGCAAGTCAGCTATATTGCCCTTTAATTGTTATTTATGATTATGGATATTTTGTTAATGTAAAATGTAAGCCTTTTATAGGATTTGTATATATATATATATATATATATATATATATATACACTTTTCAACATAAGTAATGGGAACAACTTTTATAGGCATTTTCCATAGGCTTAAGCTTATTCTTTTCATCAACTTGTTTGAACTGAATTCTGCATTATTGGAGTCTTTTTGCACTTTATCGTTTAGGTTATTCACACATAGGTTCATGGGATGATACTAGGCTATTGGCCCGAAGGCCCTTATAAGCCTAGCCAAGAATTTCACCCATGTTACCTCAAAGTCAGCACCTGTTTCCCCTGTCCAACAGGGATACAGGTGGGATCTCAGGCATATATTTTCTGTTTCCCATCCAGTCGTCCAGGTTCCACTTAAAGAGGGCTAGAGAGGTACTCTGCTTGACATGGACAGGCAGTTTATTCCACAGACGGGGGAGTCTTTGAGACACAAATCTATCCCGCCAGCAAGTTCTGTTAATGTCACAGACCAGGTTGAGTTGGCGATTTCTTGCATGTATGTTATGTGACTGTTCAACATGATTCTATTTGGAGAACAAGGTGTGTCATGGGTAATGAAGTAATCATGCCGAAGACTTCATTGGTTCCATTGAGTTCTTGGAATGGGTCTTGAATTAATAAGATAAAACAGTTGGTAATATTGATTGGTGTTTTCTGTGTTCTATCTAACACTATTGGGTGACTTGTTGCCACTGAGAGTGTAGCGTAGCATCTGCTTCTATTGGGTTAGGGATAGTGATTGTAGGCCAATAGTAAGTTGGTTATACCTGCTCTCTGGCTGCCTTTTGAGGATGATTTCTAATTGTATTCCTTGATAGGATATGTAGGATGAGGAAGTTATCCTGGATATTTTTAATTGAACATTATGAGGTGTAATTTGACCAAGGAACATTTATTATTTTTGCATTATGTTGTTGGACATTGGTCTAATGTAGAACAAGCACATTTATGATTGGTAATTGATATTTTAAGTATCAAATCAAGATTTTAGTCATTTGATCTGATGAAAGGTTACAAGAACCTATAAGCGCTTATCTTATTTATGTTTTTATTTTATGCTTTTGAAGTGTCTGAAAGTTTTAATGATTAAAGTAGATGTATTTCATCTCCAGCCTGGTGACCGCAGTGGGTATTTTATTTTGTGTATGTGTGTGTGTGTGTGTGTGTGTGTGTGTGTGTGTGTGTGTGTGTGTGTGAGTAGTTTGAAAAGTTTCATAAAAATTAAGTACATCAAGTGACATAAAATCTTAACTTATGTTTAACTACTGTGCCCATTTTGCAAAAGTATGTCCTGTGCTCCCCCATATTATTTGATAAAGAAAAGTTAAATTCAGAACTGCTGACTTTCTAAAATGACGCCCATTTACTTTTGTGCTATTTTACTTTGAAAGCTTAAGTATGGCTGAGGTAGAGAATAAGTTTATTGTCTATGAAGATGTTACATGGTGAAAGGTGCGTATTATTAAAGACCTGAGAAGTTTCAATCACTGTGGTGTTAACAGCGAAAAATACTGTTAGAAGCAAGGTCAGCCCATTCCTACTACCTACTCGACCTTGACAGTACATTTTGATAGAAAGTCTGGACATTCCAGGATCCTGCAAGATATGAGTGAGGTCAGAAGCACATTCCTACCGATATGCAAGGAGAAGTTGTCTAACTGGAAACAGTAACCATGAAGACCTGACCTGAAGCATTAAAACATATTTCCCAGAACTGCATAACTTATGTACAGTAAGCACTTTAAAAGCTCAGTGCATGACCACTCTGGACTGGTTACTCTTCTGCACTGTCACTGCAAAGCAAGGCAAGTCTGGGAGATGCACAAAACATCCCTGGTGTCTTCTACTTAATGTGCTGGTAGGTATAGCAGTACACCTGCCTCTGATAGAGGTACTGCACATCACAATAGCTATCAAAAACATTCCCACTGCAATAATGCTCAGCATTACTTTCTACTGTGGTTCAAATAAATATAAGTATTGTCTGCTACTTGAAGCAATTCACTAGCTGGCAAATAGTAAAAAATTTCCATTGCTTATCAAAGCAGCAGACCTGCTTAGGCACACACAAAACTCAAGTCCTGGTTTCATGATTACTTCCATGTGCAGCTTGGTAGTTTAAATTTTAAAGTCTCCCAGCATAACAACTCTGGGAATCTGGCATTTAATTATTTAAATCAATCTGAATATAATAGGAAATTTAGGAGCATTTCTTGAATGCATACACTTTGAACTATGGATACAGGACAACACAGAAGTACTCTGCTAGACTGTAATTTGGACCCTTTGAGGACTATGCTGAACAAAAGAGGAAAAATAGCTGTACTGTATGGTAGAACAGACACAATAGAAAACTGGCCTGAGAGAGATGTATTCATGTTTACTGCAATAATTGTCCAAAATACCTCTCTTATCTCTGATTTTTGAAAAATGTCACTGATATTGCCCCATGTATTTTTTACTGTCCCTCATGACATTTCTGACTGGTACTAAATTAATAAGGTCTGTAGTCAGTTGATAATGACCGAGATTAGATTCTCACGCTTCTTATTCTTCAGAAATTGCATATTGATGCAAAACCCATTGTACTAGCTTTCTAAGTGATTTTGGGTCTTTGTCTTCCCCCATTATTTTTGCCTTTGTACAGAATTCTTGAGCAAAGAAGTTGAGAGCAACTCTGGTTTATACCTTCATTGCCTATCTGGTGCGGAATGTCACACCTCTAGCAGCCTATATACATTTTCTGAAAAATAAAGTTAAAATCATAAGATAAATGAATACAAATATTATTCTTTACAGTGATAATATTCGGTGCAGTTTCCTTTCTGTAAATACTGTAATATATTCTAATGCACACAAATCCCTAATTATATATTTTCTATACTTTTACAGATTCTAATATCTTGAAAACTCTACAACCTAGAGATATATTGTTAGAACATTTTTGTTAACCAAACAAGCTTTCACATGACAACAAGAAATTCTTCTATAAGTGCATGCTTATTGAGACATTTACAGAAATATGAAAACATATGTTTATTTGTATAATTAACAGTACAGATAATGCTGAATATCTCTCAAGATGTAAAAATTACAATACAAATATCAAAGACAGTTTTCTTCAACAGCATCTGTTTTACCTAAAGGAGTGCAACAGTCTGTAATTCAGTTAGTTTTTGAAGTGTTATGTACATACGGAAATATAGCTTATTTTCCTAATTACTAGCAAACAACTAGCAATATTTCCAGTACAGTGCGATATAACCCAACATTTCAGGAAATTGTTCTGTTTCCCACACAGGCATTTCACACCCTACACCTCAATAAAATGTAGGCCTCACTTATGTAAATATGAATAATAAGCATGCCTCTCAGCTGTACAGATTTTTGCAGAATGTCCATATTTTTGCCCCATATTTTTGGTCTGCTCCTCATAAAATTTGTGGTTTTCTGGCAAATCACTGAGGATTGATGTCACTAAATAATTATGTACATTTGAGTTTCACACTTCAAATCATTCAGAAAATGCATTCTAACACAAACTATGTTATTCTAGCAACTTTCTAAGTTTATAAGAGAAACATTTAAAATCTGTCCCAATTTTTGGGCCTTTGCCCCCATTATTTTAGGCTTTGTCCTCATTTCTTGCACTGAGGTTGAAAGATATGATAAGTGACAAGCAACAATTCATTTCTCTCCACTGCAGGACATCCTACATTAACAGTCGTAGTGACCTTTTGTTAGTAAACCCTTGTCCTTTCTAATACTGCCAGTTATTAGCTGGAAAGTCACTTAGTTAAGAAAGTCAGACCCTCAAAAAGCCGTACAGACCGGCCTCGTAAAGGGCGCATTTTTATGTATTCATTTATTTTATTATTTTGCTATCTTCTCTGCGCCCTGTCTGAGTGAAGGGCACCAAAACAATAGGGAGAGGGGGAAGGGTGAGCGCCCTCCCACTTTTATAGCTTCAGATTGACAGGGAGGCTTCAACAGGTTAAAAAAAAAAAAACTTTTGCTGTCGCGCACGGAACTTAAATTAGCAGTTCAGTTAAGAGAGGGGTTAAGGTTATGTGTACACGTGTGGCTGGCCGTTCCGTTTAAAAAAAAAAAGTAAGTGAATTCCGGTTTCGGTCTGATGTCAGCCACTTCTGAGAGATTCCCATTCATTATAGGTATTTAGAGAGCCCCAATGCACTATCTCTATTTATCTCATCTCTCACTGTCTCCTCATCCACTCTTCTCCTGAAACCACTGTGCTCCCAGGGTCTCTGTACTGTTTTACCAGATAACAAATGGACAGACCGTTGCTGAGCGATGGAAGCAATGCTACAGCACATTCCGACCAAATATTGACAAGCTGTTGACATCCGAACATGAGAAAACTGAGTTGAACCGCAAGTTATTTTCCACTTGTAAGAATCACAGACAGTACATGTTAATGGTTTCAGAATTACCTGAACTTCTGTATGCAGTTCGTTCAGTGGAAAACCGTATGCTTTTTATATTAATACTTTTGCTAAAGTGTATGTTTGTGTTTGTAATGTAAACTGTTCGCTTCTGTATGCAAGAGAAAGTATGTGTGTGTGTATGTGTATTGTATATGCATGTATATTCTAATTTCACCTGCCTAATTAGATCTTTTACATCACAAATTTCTTTACTGCGGTGATGGTGCTGCGGTAGCGTTGTCGCCTCACAGTAAGACGTTGTCCTGTTTGATTCTCAGCTAAAGCGTCTTCTGTGTAGAGACATGCGTGAATGGGCATACCTTTGTTGAAGGTTGTGCGTCAGGGCTGGCAACTCGGCACGTAAAAATCTACTGCCAATCATTAGCGGACCGGAGTTCCGCTGTGGCGACCCCTAACCGGGAAAAGCCGAACGACACAACAACATCACAAATTTCTTTATATTTATTTAAAAAGGCAAGTTGATAAAATCTCCCGTAACTGTTGCCTTCAAAGTGGTCCATCGAATATCAAAGGGTAAATCAGCCTCTACACAGCTGTTATAAAAGTGTTCCATCTGTTTCTCACTTTTTGATACCCCTTTCAATGCTAAATAAAAAACATTTAACTGCCATCTGTTAGTGTTCACAAGATGAATGCCAAATTTACTATGTAAGGAAACAGGAGAAATATCAGAGAAGAATCTGGGTTGTATTTTAATCTCAGGTACCTCAGAATAGGAGAAGATATTAAAAATGATCTGTGTGCTGCAGCAAAGAAAGAAAATCCCTTATTAACAGGAAATGTTCTCTATTCATCTCATCTCTCACTGTCTCCTCATCCACTCTTCTCCTGAAACCACTGTGCTCCCAAGGTCTTTGTACTGTTTTACCAGATAACAAATGAACAGACCATTGCTGAGCGATGGAAGCAACGCTCCAGCACATTCCGACCAAATATTGACAAGCTGTTGACGTCAGAACATGAGAAAACTGAGTTGAACCGCAAGTTATTTTCCACTTGTAGGAATCATAGACAGTACATGTTAATGGTTTCAGAATTACCCGAACTTCTGTATGCAATTCGTCCAGTGGAAAACCGTATGCTTTTTGTATTAATACCTTTGCTAAAGTGTATGTTTGTGTTTGTAATTTAAACTGTTCGCTTCTGTATGCAAGAGAAAATGTGTGTGTGTGTGTGTGTGTGTGTGTGTGTGTGTGTGTGTGTGTGTGTGTGTGTGTGTGTGTGTATTGTATATGCATGTATATTCTAATTTCACCTGCCTAATTAGATCTTTTACATCACAAATTTCTTTACTGCGGTGGTGGTGCTGCGGTAGCGTTGTCGCCTCACAGTAAGACGTTGTCCTGTTCGATCCTCAGCTAAAGCGTCTTCTGTGTGGAGACATGCGTGAATGGGCGTACCTTCGTTGAAGGTTGTGCGTAAGGGCTGGCAACTCAGCACATAAAAATCTACTGCCAGTCATTAGCGGACTGGAGTTCCACTGTGGCGACCCCTAACTGGGAAAAGCCGAACGACACAACAACAACAGCACAAATTTCTTTATATTTATTTAAAAAGGCAAGTTGATAAAATCTCCCGTAACTGTTGCCTTCAAAATGGTCCATCGAATATCAAAGGGTAAATCAGCCTCTACACAGCTGTTATAAAAGTGTTCCATCTGTTTCTCACTTTTTGATACCCCTTTCATCACTAAATAAAAAACATTTAACTGCCATCTGTTAGTGTTCACAAGATGAATGTCAAATTTACTATGTAAGGAAACAGGAGAAATATCAGAGAAGAATCTGGGTTGTGTTTTAATCTCCGGTACCTCAGAATAGGAGAAGATATTAAAAATGAGTCAGTTCCCAATCTGTATGCTGTAATGGTAAGAAAATAATGGCAGCTCAGAATCTGGACCTTTTTGCTCTTCTCCCATAGTACCTTTGGCTTTGTTCCTGATTTACGTGGTAAAAAATTGAGAACTGTGTTTTTATATTCTGAAAATGTTGCAGTGGCTCTGAAGACACTAATGATCCATAGTAAAATAGGCTGTGATAATCCCCCAACTGCATTGGATAGTCACCCTGCCATGGGAGTGAAGTAATGTAGTATGTGAAGCTTGTAAACAAAGTCTCCCTCTTTGTGGCACTACGTCTGAGCTGCTCCTGCACTCTCTCTTCAGCTGCTCTTTCCTTTTCCATTTCTAAACGCAGAGCTTTAAACATGATCTTTCATCATTGTGGCTTTTTTGTGTTCTTCGTGGAATGCAAGTTAACACAAATCCTGTTATTCTAGCAACTTAAAGTGCAATATTTAAAATCTATCCCTATTTTTTTGGCCACTGCATCCACATTATGTTAGGCTTTGTCCAGATTTCTTGTACTAAGAGGTTGAGAGGTATGCATACCTCTCAACTGTTCACATTTGTGCCTCATATTTTTGGCCTATTCCTCATAAAATTTGTGGTTTTCTGGCAAATCACTGAGGATTTAAATAACTAAATGTCATACATTTGAATTTCAACCTTCATTTCATTCAGCAAATGTTTGCCAAGACAAATGCCATTATTCTAGCAACTTTCTAAGCCTCTAAGAGCAATATTTATAATCTGTCCCTGTTTGGGGGCCTTTGCCCCCCTATTATTTTAGACTTTGTTCAGATTTCTTGTGCTAAGAGTTTGAGAGGTAATGGAGGTATGGTATGTAATAACCTAGTTGCCGATTATTTGGTGCATTTTACGGGGGATAGGGGTTCTGCATTTCTTAGTGTGCCCTCCTTTGTATAAGAAGGCTAGTAACTATGAACTTGTGTGTCAGGCTCTCAGTCATTCCCTATTGCAACATTACCAATGTATCCTTTTCTTTAATGTAACATAGGCAATTAATTCTTCAAGGGCAGCAAGCACTGAATTTATATATGAGACACTTAAATGTAAAGTTGTTAGGCAGTAACAGCCTTTTATTAGTTACAAATCTCTAATGTAGAATTTTTTGGATGAATTTTACTTCTGCGGAGATTGTGCTTATTGACTGATAACTCGTGGATTGTAATGACAGAAGTTTGAGTGGCCTTTTATTATTAAAATGTTCTGAAATGGGCAGTTTTGTCATTATTGTGTCATACATTTCGTTTCATTGCTTACTGGAAAAATGTTCAAAACTACAACTTTAAAAGACACACTAACATGTGGTGCTTTATTATACAAGGAATATAGTTTAATACAATCAGGAAGGTCAGTCAACACACACATATATGCATGGCCATAAGAATGTGTTCAAGGAGCCTGTAGTTTGAAAAGAGCCTAAAGGTAAACTTAATTCTCCACTGGCCAGATGCATTTTATTTGAATGCGGGTTTGAATGCTGTTTCAGTGAATGTGAGTTTCAAGGGCAGAGAAGTTTTACTGCTCATGCTAAATCTGTTTTCATTGTGAGATTGTATTGTTTGTTTAGCAAATGGCTATCTGTATTTATTCTGTTTTATTTCAATAATTGTAATCATTGTAGAAGTAAATAAGAAAACAGTATGCACACTGACAGGTTTGAACAGTGTTTATGGTAACTGAGGAGAAATAGCCAAGTAATGTAACGCTGGAGTGGCTGGGGAGGGGCTGCTGCTGGGGGGTAGGGGATTGCTGCAGAAAGGGTTTTCTCTGGGGGGGTGGTCTATTACCCTGCCTAGGGCCCTATTTGACCATGATCCAGCTCTGATATTTACAGTAGGAAACACGTACACAAAGGTAGTTGTAGTTTAACTACGTTACAAGGTATCTTTTTCTTCTTATGCATTTAAATGATTTAAGGAAATGACTGGAGTGGCTTTCTTGGGGAGTGACCTACCTGTGGGTGTGGCTGAAATAGGGGTGTTTCTTGAGTATGTTGTGGGTGGGGCTTAAGGGGCACCAGAACACTACTTCGCCTAGGGCGCCGTTTCAGCTAAGGCCAGCCCTGACTGGAAGTGTACAAAAAAGGCATTATTGAGTGAGATAAGCTGGACTCCTTTCATAGTGAATCTTTCCTAATCTCACACACACACACACACACACACACACACACACACACACACACACACACACAGTACTTACCACATGTATTTACCCATTCCATGATAATGGCTAGCCATTTGCTTGTTCTTCTAGCTGTGTACTAAATCGTCTTACTGAATTGGCTCATACCCCTACATCACTACATCAAGTGAATCAATCGAGTTGTCTTATTCAGCCCACATTAGCAGATCTGAGATCCTAGTGTAACTAGCCCTACTGTGCACACTCCCTTATCATTGTGCCTTTTCCAAAACCGTCTCAGACTGTATACTTCAAATACTCTTCAAAATGACCTGCTAAAACAAGGCCATGGTCAAGAGACTCCTAGGTATTCACATCTGCTAGCAGTGCAAGCCAGTGTGTGAACTTGGTCATTAACAATTGGGTAATGCTGCCACCTAGGAGACAAATAAGAGCAGCCACCCAGCACTCTAGCAAGATTGTAATTCACACTTTATTTCTAATTACTTTTATGTTCTTTGTGATATTTGCCTGTTATTTTTTGGCATAACTGAGCTTCCTTTTATACTAGCTCTTAAACAGATTTAGTAATTCTCTGCTATGAATGAGCTTGCTATAAACATTAGTTGCCAGTTTTAGCTTATGAAGTTTATTTGCATGAATGTTGCAGTCACAGAAACACTACAAGAAGTCTAAACCCTTGGGGGCTGGAACACTACAAACCAATTACTTTGCTAATTCATCCAGTTTTTTGTTTATGTAAGTAAATTTAGAGTACCTAACTGCTGCCCTAGCTATAAACATTAATGCTTCTAAGTCCGCAGCGTATGCACCACATGACAATGGGTCAGACCACTTGCAGGTTGAGAAACACCAGGCAATAGGCCGATATATTCTGCTGCTCTGCATATAGATTACATCACAGGTTAATCAGCTGTAGTGCCTTGTTTCTGTTGGTTACTATCTTATTGTCTATATGGAAATGACTAATGATACAGGAGATTTAGTCCATGAGATGAGATGTAGTTCAAGGCACTAACTACTCTGTGGTGGTACGACAGTTCACACCTTTGAATACGTCTCACAATAAATGAATAAATATATACTTATTCATGTATGTAGCGTAGTTGAGTGATACTATGGAATTTACTCAAGGAAGATCAGTGGAGTTGTACTGAAATATAAAATAAAACAAAATAAATGCACTTTCAGCTAAAGGACTGCGGTGGTGGTGCTGCGGTAGCATTGTCGCCTGACAGTTAGATGTTGCCCGTTCAATTCACAGTTAGAGCGTCTTCTGTGTGGCGACATGTGTGAACAGGCATTCCTTCGTTGAAGGTTGTGCATTAGGCCCGGCAAGCCAGCATGTAAAACTCTACTGCCAATCATTAGCGGACCGGAGTTCCACTGTGGCGACCCCTAACCGGGAAAAGCCGAAAGACACAAACAAATGCACTTTCAGCTATATAATCACCTGTTGTTCCAGAATTTTTCACTTCTGCAAGAACTGTTCCTCAGATATGCTCACTTTTCAAAACACAAAGACACTTCACTTTCCACAAATACTACATTTTAAATGGAGAATCCTCCTAGTCCTTCTCTTAATTCCACACCAGCTACTCCAAATAACATTAATTCATTCGTATGACTTGGTCTCTAGAAATAGATGTCTCACTCCAAAGTAAGGTATGATCATGAACATTTAATATATAAACATGTAAGCAACAGACGATGGATAGCATTCTCCACTGCAACATATTCCTGTCTTACATATAACTTCACATCTACACATATATATTTTAAATTTGCTTCCACTCAGCTGAAACATTTGCTGAGTATTTCACTCACATGTCTATATTCTTTGCTAATTTATTACTTTGAAAGTGTTAATTTTCCCTTTCAGACCCTTAACTACGAAAGGGTAACTTCAAAGTATTATTTCATATTTTCATTATTCTGCCTTAAAGTTTCTTTCTTCCATCTTGATACACTTGTGGTTACAGAATCTTCCTTACTGTCATATTATCACAATTTTTTTAACTATCTTGACCGAGATAATGTTTTCTTTCTTTTCCAGCTGGCACTTTTCTGCTCTTACCACTTTCCCTTGACATACTAGACAAATGCTTACATTTGGTCATCTTTTCCATATCTTAATTTCATGAAATTATAAGAACAGTTTTCATCTTGAATACAGTGAAGAGTGCAATCTGCAGTTACCTCTGCCATTAGTACAGGAAACTTCAATCCCCTTTATTCTTTGGTCCTTTTTTTCCTTTAATTTTCAAGATTCTCCACCTAAACCCAGACTTTTTTGGCATTTCTTGCGTTCTCGTTTATTCTGTTTATCATTACACTTCATCTTAAGAAAACTCACATTGCTTCATCAACATGTTTCAAAGTTCGAAATAAAAATAAAACAAGTAAGTTAAATAAAAATACTTGCTTTAACATGGCCAGATTTCAGTTTTCTATTTAATTTTATAGAAACCCTCATTTGATAGGATTTTGACACATAACCCAAATGACTCTAAAGCATCCATAAGTCTATCTCTAAACTCTGTGATACTAAGCAGACCTGTGAAACAGGAAATGTTTCACTTATCAAAAAGTTTTTAGTCCTGTAAACATTTCCTGATCATCATGGGAAAGCAGTTCCATAAACTGCATTTATCTTTTCAGAACTTATCAGTGATTTGGGATGCATGGCTAGGCTTAAAAAGGCCCTTGTGGTCATTCACCTTCCTCTGGTTCTCCTTCCCCTGATGATTCTAATCCCCATGCCCAACACTTTTAATAAATCTTCTAATAATGCTGTACCAGTCACAGTATGCCTACTGCTAAAACCTTTAATCTTATCAATATTTAAATGTAAGCTAAACTGAGCTCCTTCACCTTTAAGCCTATCTAACAATCCATACAAAATATCTTTCCACTTAACCATTAATACCATATCATATGCATATATTATCATTGGAGGAGTGCTAATTGTGCCCTCCATAATCCAGTTACATCTGATAAGAATACCCATCATCATGTGCATATAACAAGACAATTAGCAGGTTCAAAGGGCACCCTTGCATAATTCTTTTATTATATTTGCATGCCCTTCCCAACCACCATTTGATTCAGTATAAATGAAGTACGAGTATAAACCTCAGCAGTAAATAACACATTAATCATATCTACCTGTAATAATAATAATAATAGTAATAATAATACTTCCAGTAATGGTTGATGTTCATTGATATCAAACACCTTTTCCAAATCCAGACCAGCTAAATGTACTTCATTCTTTTCTTCTATGCAATACAGTTTCCCACATTCACCATAATATTAAATAAATATTCTTCCTATTTGCAAACCCTCATTCCCTTCCTCAAAGCTCTGCGCATAGACAGATGCTCAAAATTCTACTTATAATAATTTTAGCTATGAGTTTATAATCTGTCCCTAACATGGAAGGTATGCCTTCAGTTTTGTAACATACAATCCCCATTTTTCTTAAAAAAATGCAAGTCATCCTTCATACAGTTTGCTTATCCCTGCAATGCTATATACCATTCATTAAAAGCTTCCATTAAAACACTTTCTTTCACTTTTATCTAATTTACCATAAAGGGTATACCCCAAACTTTCCGAATAAGGTGCATTATCCTTACTACAGAGTTTGAATGCCTTATCATATCCCTCATTAGTGTTTTAGGAACATTCCACACTCCTACAGTCAAGGGAGAAATTACACGCAGCATGTATGATTTTTTTCCTTCAAATACATGTCTAAATGTGTCTTGTCTCTGCCTTACCTTTCCCAGTGTTCATGCAGTGTAATCTCCATATACTGATGCACCCATTTCTGCTTTTACACAATAAAGGATTTACCTGTTCTTTTCCCAGCACAGTTTTGCTTCTGCTACCTGAATGCATTCTGTAACCTACCTTTCCACAATTAAAATACATTTCCTGATTCTTGAGCAATATATCCTTAGATGATTGCTAGATCTAATATAATATTACAAATTGTTCACACCCTACGCTTTCTTCTGGTATAATAGTGTTTCCTCAGGTCAAGTGCATATTTATTTTCCATTATACTTTTCTGTTTTGAAGCAGCACACAAGTCGATGCAACTGTAGGAAAAATCTCTCACGTCTACACGATCAGTCCAAAGCACTCAGCATCTGAACTTTCTTAAATATCTCCATCCCTAGTTTATCTTTATTCCCACTATGTCCTGCAGAGCTCACTAAAGCAATGGTCTGAAATCAGGTATGAACTCACACTCGCCATGCTAACACAAGTAATCCAAAAGTCAGTTTCTGTAGAAAGTTTGCCTTAGTAATTTATTTTCCCTGTTTTTGCAAGAACCATGTTCTTATACCTAAGTAAACAATAAAAGCCATGCACCATACAACTGTGTATATTTCAAGCACTACACAAATATTAGTATGTTTCAAAAGGGCATATGTATAAGTTAATACCAGAAAAAAATCCTCTGTATCCTACCAGCTACATGTAATCTTCCATCTTGTACTACCCTTACTTGTTTATATATTTCTTCTCTGCATCACCAGATTGCTTTGCCTCAGTTAATATTTTAATGAGGCGATTAACTAAATGTTATTCTTTAATATAAGATGTGAGAGTGTTCAATCTCGCCTTTGTTCTTACACACTGGTTCGGAGCCGATCCTCGGCTGCATAGCAAAGCTCTGCATCTTAGAGAAGCTCGAGACCAGGCTATATCCCACAATCCTCCCTGCCATTACTCAGATCTAGTTTGCCGTTGCAACGGGTCACATCGCTCAGAGAGCTCGTACCAGAGAAATTGTTGTTAGACAGATAAGATAGTCTTTTTTTGTTACAAAAGTTCTTATACTCCTATAGTTTTTTGATATTTTTTTTCTATACTATAGTGTGTGTGTGTGTGTATATTGTAGTTAGTTTTTTATAGGTTTCCCTTTTGGGGCCTACCCTTTCTTTAACCTATAGCTTTAACTGTAAATTCTCTTTAAACTTAAAATTATTAAACTTTAAATTCTCTCTTCTTTACAGTTTACTGTTATGTCTGAAAAAGCCAAGTCTGGTTTTAAAAGGTGTCAGTGTGGACAGAAAATGTCCATCACTGACAACCACACTTCCTGCGTCTACTGTCTTGGCCCTCTCCACTTGCAAGAGGATTGCTCTATTTGTCATTCCTTCAGTGGGAGGGTCATGACAGATAGACGCAGGAAACTTATTGACAGGGGACTTCTTAAGCCTGCCTTCCAGGAGGCCTTGGACAAGTCTGCCCAGACTTCTAAGTCCTCGAAGGGGTCGAAGATGTCGGAGCTCATGTCATCGGCTCCGAGTACATCTTCTAAAGTTCGTTCGCTGGTTCCACAGACTTCGGGGCCGAGCGTCGAACGTTTATCTCTCACTGAGCCCCAGGTCTTGGAACCGGTGTCGGAACTACCGCCACCGTCTATCCTTCGGTCGGTGCCATCTTCGGCCCCTTCGACCCGATCTTCCAGACCATTATCCGATACTGATGTGGATCGTGTCGTGCAGAAACTTATGGAGAACACGGCCCTTTCCAAATTGATTGCAGTTTCCTCCCAATTGGTGTCAAAACTAGAAGGCCTTCCCTTATCTCCAACAGGTCCTCCTTCGAGACCCAACCAGTCTTCGGAGCCGGAAGAGGATGAGCCGATGATAGTGGAGCCCTCGGTGCCGAAACCGTCCATTGCACGATCAACACCATTTACCTCGACTCCATCGGAACCTATAGGTGAGTCGCGGAGTCGACGATCTCTCCTTGGTTCCGGGACCAAGAGTCGTACCAACCTTTCGGTGCCAACTCTCCCTCTCGGGGCCTCGGCGCAGATTGGCTCGGCTCCATCCTCGGGGTCGAGACCCATGGGCCCCGTGTCTCAGATTCTTCCATGTTCTTCGGAACTGGGGGAGTCTTCGACCCGAGGTTCAGGGGTTTTTGACCTTATGAGGAAGGTTTTTTCTACACAGACAACCACTTCATTGGACGCGTCTTCTCCCTCCCTTAAGGAGCCGCTCTCTGTTTCTGTTCCCACGACACATCCAAAGCGTGGAGCACCATTGTCTCAGCCATCCCCAGAGGATGCCCCCTGTTCCTCGGAGGCCTCACCGGAATCTCCCTCCGATGAGGTTCCAAGGAAAAGATTGTGCAAGAGGAGGCACTTAGATTCCCCACAGGAATCTCTAACTTCTGACACTGACTTGGATGAGTCAGAGGGATCCCCAAAATCCCCCTCCAAGGATGTCTCATTTGTGGACATCTTGGAGATATTAAAACAGAGGGGTGATTGGCAGTCCCTAGCCCCCACTGAGGACGAGTCGGTGTTGCTGAAGGCATTTGGTGCTCAACCTTCTACCTCCTGGGTTACTCTGCCCTTCGATGAGTTAATGGATTTGATTGCTCGGAGGGCGTGGGAGACACCGGACACAGTGGAACCGGTCCCACGAAAACCAAGCAAATTTATTACCGCTCCCCAGGACAAGACTTATCTCACCAAAGGAGTCCCGATTGACGCTACGGTGGTGGCCGCAGCCACTAAAAAGGAGATGTCGGAGTCTTCCTCTTCTGTTCATCCTCCTAATAAAGATTCTAGGACTATGGACAGATACGGGAAGCACGTATTTAGTTCAGCGACTTTTTCCATGTGTTCGCTAAACTATTTGACACATTTTACACGACTACAGAGGGATCTCATCAAGGAGCTGAGAGATACCCTCCAGGGTAACACAGATGCTGCTGTTTCAGATAAGGTAACAGCACAACTTAACACCCTTACCTCCATAGTGAACTCGTCCATGAGGCTCATCTCGTATGCGGCTGAAGGGTCGAGTAGGGCCGCAGCTTCAGCGATTGCTCTACGAAGACAATCCTGGATGCGGCTGTGCTCTTTTGCGGAAGCCTTCAAGTCTTCTTTCGCCAACGCCCCCTTTGATGGTGCCACTCTTTTTGGGCCCAAAGTGAAAGAGACATTAACTCGGTGTGAGCAGGAAGGAAAGACTCTGTCTGCTGTTGGAGTCCATTTTTCCATTCCATCTAGACCGTACCCCAAAGGGCAACGAGGCGGAAAAATGTGGTTCCGTAGAACTCAGGGATCTTTCCAGGCCACACAGAGTGAAACCCCCCCAGAGGCAGAGGGGGCAGACATGGAAGAGCGCCCGGCGGCAGAGGGGGTCCGCAGAACCAAGGCGACAGGGATACTATCCCTGGTAAGCCTTTCCAGCACTCCTGAATGGGGGCCCGACTGTCCTGCTCTGGAGGCAGTCGGGGTCGCTTGGCTTTATACCCACAGGCCTGGCTAACTCTCACCTCAGACTCCTGGGTAAAAAGCATTGTAACCAGAGGATACAAAATACCCTTTATGTCAACTCCACCCTAACAAAGAAGGTCTCCAGATGTGCCACCCCGTCTGCGAGGCCCAGCAGCAATAGAAATTTCAAAGCTGCTCAAAAAAAGAGTCATTCAGCCAGTCCCGGCGGACCAAAAAGGATCCGGAACTTACTCAAGGTTCTTTTTAGTTCCAAAAAAGACAGGGAACTGGAGACCCATTTTGGATCTCCGCAATCTCAATACCTTCGTGAAGAAGGAAAAGTTCCAGATGGTCACGCTTCAGTCGATCCTTCCATTTTTACAGAAGGATGACTAGATGTGCTCGATAGATCTCAAGGACGCGTACTACAACATCAAGATGGCCAGACCGTCCAGAGATCACCAGTCATTTTCAATTTCGAGCCCTGCCCTTTGGGCTCACCTCAGCCCCCAGGGTATTCACCAAATGCATGGCAGTGGTAGCGTCTCACTTGAGATGTCTAGGATTCCGGGTGTTTCCCTATCTGGACAACTGGCTCCTCACCGCCACCACCGAGCGTCGCCTCATACAAGCCAGAAACTATACAGTCAACCTTTGTTCCCACCTAGGGATTTCCATAAACTTCGAAAAATCTGTCTTACTGCCCTCACAGCATATTTCATTCATCGGAGCGGACCTAGATACGCTCTTAACATTGGTAAAGCTCCCTGAAGTAAGGGCTTCATCCCTCAAGGAACAGGTTCTTCTTCTACTGCAATGCAGGAAAGCCCCAGCCAAATTGGTGTTGAAGGTTTTGGGACTCATGGCAGCGTCCCTGATTGCGGTTCCCATGGGGAGATTGCACATGAGGCTCCTCCAATGGCTGCTATTTACGCCGTGGTCGTTCCAGCAGTTACCCCTAATGCACGAGATTCTGATAACAGATTCTTGCAAGCGAGACCTCTCATGGTGGGTGTCCACTCAGGATCTCACTATGGGTCGTCCATTTGTTCTACCGAATCCGACGGCCACTATAACTACGGACGCTTCCCTGATAGGGTGGGGGGGGGACTTTTTCAGGGAAGAACAGTCCAAGGGGAATGGTCCAACATAGAGTACAACCTGCACATAAACTTTCTGGAAATGAGGGCGGTGTTCTTGGCGTTGCAACACTTTCAAACCCTCCTACCTCTAGGAACAGTAGCAGTTCAGACAGACAACATGTCTGTAGTCTGGTACATAAACAAACAAGGGGGAACCAGATCTTACCCATTATGCAGAGAGGCCATGAGAATTTGGCAATGGGCAGAGTCCACGGGTCGCTTTCTGATAGCAACGCACATCCCGGGGTCATCCAACGTCATTGCGGACAGGTTGAGCAGAGCCATCCTGTTACCTCACGAGTGGTCCCTCAAACTACAGGTGGCGGAAAGAATTTTCCGCAAATGGAACCAACCTTGCTGCGATCTATTCGCCTCCCGATGAATACCAAATGCAGAAGCTATTTTGCCCTTCTACCCCTCCAGGGGATGTCCCCAGGACGCACTGATACACGATTGGCCCCGGGTCTCCTATATGCATTCCCACCTACCCCTTGATTCCCAAATTTCTTCAGAAAGCCATGAACCTGGAAAGGACAATTATACTCATAGCCCCATTCTGGCCTCGACAGATATGGTTCCCCTTTCTTCGAGTCTATCAAACAGAGGAACCGACGCTCCTGGTCCCAGTACCACATCTACTGACACATTCGGGAGTTCCTCACCCGTCTCTTCTATCCCTCAAACTAGCAGCTTGGCTGCTCCACTTCCCGCCTAGCCAGGTCTGATCTACTTTCTCCGGCAGTTCAACGCATTTTGGTTGCCTCTCATAAGGCTTCCACCACAAAACTCTACAAGAGTAAATGGAAACGCTTTGTGTACTGGGCATCTAGTCAACACTTGGATCCCTTGGTTTGCTCCTTTACATAAAGTTCTAGAATTTCTATCCATCCTTTTCCACGAAGGAGCCTCTACTTCCACACTAAGAGTACAGCTGGCGGCCATATCCAACTTCCATGTTGGTGAGGACGGTTCTTCTATTATGTCCCACAGGCTTTGTAAGGCTTTTATGAAAGGTTCCTTCCATCTTCGTCCGCCCGTCAGAGACCCTTTATTCCCATGGAATTTAAATTTGTTGTTGTCACAACTAATGTTGCCACCCTTCGAACCAGCCTCTTCTTGCCTCCTGAAGTTTTTGTCATGGAAGACTCTTTTTCTTGTAGCGGTTACTTCAGCTCGGAGAGTGTCAGAGCTGCAAGCACTATCAATTAAACCGCCTTACTTAATTTTCCACCCAGATAGAGTCTCTTTACGAACAAATCCGTCCTTCCTTCCTAAGGTATGTTCTGTCATAAATATTAATCAGTCCATTGAACTCCCTACTTTCTTCAAAAACCATACCAGCAAGTTGGAATATATGCTACACAAGTTAGATGTCCACAGACAGCTAAGATTTTATTTGGACAGGACTAAAGACTACAGAAAAAACAGATCAACTTTTTGTTGCATTTGCAGACAATAAAAAGGGCATGGCAGTTACAAAACGTACGCTCTCTAAATAGCTTACTGATTGTATAGCCTTTGTGTATTCTAAGTCAAATCAGGCCTTGCCCACCAAACCTAAAGGCAATTCTACTAGGTCCGTCTCCACTTCCATGGCTCATGCAGCTCGCCTGCCTTTGGACACGATTTGTGCAGCAGCCACGTGGTCTAAACCACATACTTTCATCGCTCATTATAGGGTTGACAAAGCCTCCAAAGACAGGACATCTTTTGGTTCCACTGTGCTCAGGAACGTTCTTCCATGAGTCACTCAGGGTGACGGAGCTAGGGACTCTACCCGTGTGTAAGAACAAACGGCGAGATTGAACACTCTCACATAAAGAAGTTATGTTCTTACCATAACGTTCCATGTGGAGTGTTCATCTCGCCTTTGTTCTTACATTCCCCCCCTTCCCTCCCTCACGTGTTTGGAAGAACGAGTAGGACTAGAGTCTGGTCCACATGTCTTTACCTCTTCCTAGTATATATTACCTCTTACCTCATAGGGTATATTTCGTTACCCTTTAGTTAATTTGTCAGTGAGATGGTGTCTCTGAATTTTTGTGGCAGTATGTAGCCTTAGCACCTCAGTCTAACACTGTGGGAAAAGACTGGAACCTACTTCCCAAAGAACTAACGTCACTCTCTTCTTTGCCTCTCTTTAAACAAAAGCTCAAAACACACTTTAAAATACACTGGTTATGACCATGCAGTAAACCAGACTAACCCTTCCTTGCCTGTGCTCATATTTATCTGTACCATACTAAGTTTTTTTTTGTTTTTTTCCTCATTATTTCTCTTATGAGGAACTGAACTGGTGATCACAATGATACATACTGGTTGACAAAAAAAAAAAAAAAAAAAAAAAGATGCATACTTTATTTCTACTATGTTTATGTACTATGTAACAATTATCATTCCTTCATTGTTTGTAATTCATGTTTTTACTGTTTGGAGCTTTTCTCCCCGGGCCTGTACTGAAAATGGAAATATATCCAGCTAGACCAGCCCGGTCAACAAATGTAAAATAAATAAATAAATAAACTAAACATATGTTAATGGTTCCATTAGTTTACATGTGCCTGTTGAGAGAGAATAATTAGCCATGGTTTTCTACACGCTGCAATGTAATGTTGTTGGTTCTTAATGAAGTATTGCACTCTTCCTGCGCAGGGAGCTGATAGGATTCACTGCACCATGTAACAAAGAGAGAGGTCAAAGGTTGAAACATTTTATTACAAAGTATATATGTATAACCTTAATCTCGTAACTGGTATGTATTCACACAAGCCAATATGAGCTCCACTAGATTTAGATGCTTAATTTGTGGTCATTCCATGAAATTATATGAGTTAAGGAAGTCTATATGCTAGCAGATATCACCTTTTCCATCTTAAGACCTTGTACAGTCTGAACACCGTGAAGTCAAGTTATATTTTTGCATGTGAACTCAAAGGATACTGCAGGCAAGAATATTAAGGCAGACTGAACCATTTTTGTTGCTTTAAAACATAAACATAGTTGTGTGCCCTCTCTAGAATGGAAGCTGTAGCTTCCTACTTCTAGTAAAGTATGCCTTGTCCCTGGTCTTGTTAAAGTGCCTTATTACCACTCTTCAGCCCCCACCCCACCCCCCACAGTCCATGTCTGTCATTCTTTTCAGTAACCTTTCCAAATGAATTTAAAGTTACATGACAGTCATTTGTAAGGAAAGGAACCGAGGGATCAAGATCGGTTCCTACTGATTTAAACTTCGTGTCAAACTGCGTGCTGAATGACTAACAGTCGTTTGTTAGCTCATATTTAAGAAGAACTTGTTATTATCAATGATCATAGATCTGTGATCATTGTAACTAGATTCATACACATTCACATTTATACCAAGAAGGTCAGGTAGTCATATTGGTGATGAGTGTTGGTCATGCTTGTGTTATTAATTCCACCTGTCAGCAGAGCTGCAGAATGGTCACCATATCTGCATGTGTATTTTTATATGAAAGTGACAGTGTGTCTATGTATGTGTGAGGGATTGTGTGAGGGTAGCATATAGGGGATATCATGCTAAGAACATGTATCTCATACAATAATAGTAGTACAACTTAAAGTGGGAAATACACAAGTCTGAGACTCATGGTTACAGAAGACCATTTAAGCAGTTTATTGTGCCCCAGCAAGTGGCTGGGGGTTGGCATAATTGTTAAAGTGTTTACCTTACAGACACATGGTACAAGGCTTGATTCTTACATTTGACCGAAATTGGCAAAGATTACAGTGGCTTAGAATGGCAGCTAGTGTATTATTTACCTATGAAACAAGTGCAAGCAACCATCAGTGTCTTCTCCTACTTATTTGGTGAGATTGCTGTAAATCATTTTTGTTTCTTTAGTTGCATAAAGAATTCCATATAGCTACCTGCCATTGGTTACCAAAGGTACGCAGTTTTGTATTATCCACTGTTTCACATCTTTTGAAATCACAGCAGTTCTACTTCTGTCTGCATGATATGCAATGTTTAATAATTAATATAAGCTGTTGAAGGATTAACCAGGAAGAGAAGAACTGAATATCTGGAGATACCTTCTCTTATTTGCATGTGATTAATGTTACTTTGTGTTTTCGTGATGTGGGACTAAGTAACCACCCCAGTCTAGCTGACACCAGAGTATGGAGATGACTTAATGAAAGTGACATCAGAATTATCTTCTTGACATCATGAGTCTTCTACCTTCTATGAAAATACAGACATGACTGCCATCCTTGACTTGAGTGGCTGCTAAGATGGCTGTGGGCCACCTTTGCCACAGAATCTTGTGTAATCATGTTTAGGATCCAGTGCCTTTATGCTTATTCACAAGTAGTAATGTGGCCTAATTTCTGCTAAGGGAGTGGTACTCCAGAGGAACAGTAATAAGAAGTAGCCATCCGTAAGTAAAATAGTGTTTGTGGAACAACATGTAGCACTCTCGATCAGAAGGCTGTGGGTTCTGTTCTGACTCCAAGTGATTAGATTGCTGATAATGCGTTGCAGGATTAGGGGGTGCTGCACTGCTGAGTATATCATCCTTTGGTTGAGGCTTTAAATGAAGGTCCCATCTGTTTAATTTGGTTGTTTCTCAGGGCATTATGTAAACAATCCCATGGCACCTATCAAAAAGAGTATGTGAAGTACCCTGATGCCCTGGCTAAATTTTCCCTAATAATATAAATATTATCTTGCGTCTTCCCTGAAGAGAGGCCCGTTAGGCCTAATGAAACTAATCTGTCAACAAAGGATAGATAGAGAGAGAGAGAGAAAGGAAATGATTGTTGCTTTGAAGGGTATGTGTGACCCAATGCATGCTTATGTAGTAAAGACTGAAAAAAAAGCATTCTGTATATGTAACCAGATCAAAGATTTCTCTACCTTTTTGTATTCCATAATTACTCAGTTCTCTTCATAAATGCATGATGCCAGCTATAACTGAAAAGTGATTATAATTGTGATTTCCCATGTGCAACATGTCCTTTCTCGGCAGGGATGGTAATATTATGGAACTGAAGTGTAGGTGTCTGAGAAAATTATTCAAGTCAGGTAGTTAACATAGGTTGGTGCAGCAGCATGCTTCAGTGGTTTACCTGTGTCATTCAGATCATAGTGATACAGTATGAAAAAAGGCAAGAAGTGTATGTCGACTGTAATCTTAGTGGGGTCATTGACCCACAGTACTTTTTTATGGTGGTTTGCAGAACAGTGTTAGTAATATCTTAGGCTTTGTTCAGGTTCTTAACTCTGCAGCAACTTTGTGGGATGTGAAAGTTAATTCTCAGACCATCACTAAGAAAGCTAAAATACTGATTACAGTAATTTGTGGTACCTTATGTAACCTCTTGTTACTTTTCAGTTTGCATAATACATTTTGATATCCGAATAATGCACCAAACAGTTTGTGCCAAGTCACGACTATTGAATAACTGGTTTAGCCAATGGCAGTTTACTAGTCTTCAGAAATGAACTTTGCTTTATTTTAGAGTATAGTGCAATCCACGAGTTATTTATTAAGTAATATGATTTGCCCATGTCTTATATTCATTGAAAAATATTAACAATGTTCTAAACTTCAGTGAGATGCTTACAGTAACCTAACACTTGGTTGAAATAACATTTGGGAAGTTACACTGTATCACTGCCTTAGTTTCATCACATGGATGTGTATTTATACTGTATGTATAGCAATTTATGCTGACTGGAGACTTTGTGAAGGCCCTTTACTGTGTGTTTTTATATAATAACTACACCGCATAGTAATTCATTTAGTCAGCCAAGGGTACTTTAGGTAATTCATTTTTACTCTGAGCACTGTATTCTGTGATAAGATGGTGTCTTGCTTTCCTTTGTTCACTTTCTTTCTCCCTGTTTCATAGGTTCATGGGTTAGTATTAGGCTAACTGCCCTTGTGGGCCATTTTAAGCCTAGCCAGTTACCCCATATATGAATTAAATGCTGTACCTTATGTTTGTAAGGTAAACACCTTAAACATTATGCCAACCTCCCACCTCTGTTACACACATACACTCACTCTCTCTCTCACACACACACACACGCTCTCTCTCTTTATCAATTTATGTTTTTAGTATCAGCATTAACAGCAGTCATTTGTAAGACAACTAAATGAAAAGCATTTTGCATCACAGGCTACAACTTTTATTTCACAGGACTTCACTGACAAGCATATTCAAATTTAGATTTATAACTATTGAACATACCCTGAGAATTGTAAATGTCAGAAATAGAAGTCTTCAGTTTAGTCACAAAAGACATATCTGGTGGTCTTTTAAGATATTCCAAGGAACAGAGCACAAAAAACTAAGTACTTTGGAGGGATGGAAAGGAAAGCCAGTGGATTTTTACTGAAAGTCCTCTTTACCTTTGAAATCTAAGTCCTTTTAAGATTTATTTCCCCGTGACACCTAAATCGCAGAATTGAAAATGTAGACTCACTGGTGATCTTCTTAAGTACACAGTGCATTATATTCTGTGACTAGAAACTTTATAACACCTATGTCATCTGATACTCCTCCTAATTCAGCTATTAAAGGTTCATAGGTTAGTTCTAGGCTAACTGCCCTTGTGGGCCATTTTAAGCCTAGCCAGTTACCCCATGTGAGAATCAAACCCCGCACCTTGTGTCTGTAAGTTAAACATCTTAACCATTATGCCAACCTCCCACCCTGTTGTAAATGAGTAACGATTGTTTGATACTCCAGTAATGATTATACAACCCTTATCACAAAAATAGCAATGTTCTTCTTAACGCCCTTGGAATTGCATCTTCATTTTATGAAAATTACCTCTCAGTGGGTACACATTGGGCAGTATTAATGAATATTCATTACCCATCTGCTATTTGGATATGTAGAAAGGTGGTACATGGCGACATGATTAAGCTCATTGGAAATATATATTTGAGGTATATTGCATTACTCAACACTCTTCATTGTTACTTAATTGTTACTCTACATTGTACTCAAAAGAACTCTCACTTTAACATCACAGCAAAAGACAACACCACTATATACCCAACTGAACACACCAAATTGCTAGGAGTGGAAATAGACAATAAACTAAAATTTGACATTCACATATCCATGACCATAAAAAAAGTCCACAAAAAACTAGGAGCGTTATACAGAAATAAGCATCATGTTAAGTTGTCAATCTCGCCTTCATTCTTGCTTGATGGGTTCGGAGCCGATCCCTCGGCTCCGACTCGGCACTTGCTAAGCTCGAGAGTCACTTTTACCAGCTCGAGGCAGCCCCATATCCCATGATGCAAGGCGGTAAGTACCCAGATCTCGTTTGCCGCTTCGCTTATGAGGTCCTCCTTTTACCAGCTCCTGGTAAGTGATTCACTATTTTAATATTTAAGCCCCTTTTTGCTAAAAAACCTTTAATTTTTAGTTTTAAGTTAATTATATAGATTTTCTGACAGAAAATCCCTGTCTCTTCTAATTTTTTTTAGTCAAACTTTACCCATCCCATCCCCTCCCTGTTAGGGTGTGTGTGTTTGTTTTTATAGTAATACCTTTTTGGTATTTTATTTAATTTAATTCTTGACTGGTGTGTGTGTGTGTGTTTGAAGCACCATGTCAAAGGAGAGGGTCTCAGGTTTTAAGAAGTGTGACTCGTGCTGTCAGAAGATGTCTCTGACAGACGGTCACACTTCTTGCCTGTATTGCCTGGGGCCTCTTCACCTGCAGGACTCCTGTGCTATTTGTCATTCCTTCAGCCAGAGAGTCCTGCAGGAAAGACGTAACAAGCTGATACTTAGGGGCCTTCTTAAGCCGGAGGGCTCTCCGGCTAAGTCGGCTCCATCAAAATCAGCCAAATCTTCCAAGGCCCAGGCTTCTGTGTCTAAGCCTGTGGCCTCGGCTCCGACTCGTTCTGAGTCGAGATCGGCTCCGGCTGGAGCCGATTCTAGCTTAACAAAGCCTTCGGCACCGATGGCTATCGGTGCCGATTCTGCATCGACCACTTCGGTGTCGGCTCTGATCGGTTCCGACCACCATGTGGCACAGGCATCGGTGTCGGCTCCGACACCGTTACTTTTGTGGCTGTATCGGCTCCGGCTGGAGCCGATGCATCGAGGCTTCCTGTCGGCTCCGATAAGTCTTCGGCTCCGACAGGATCTATAGTATCGGCTCCGATGGCTCATTCCAGGAAGAGGTCGAGGTCTCCTTCCTTGGAGCCGATACTTTTGGCTCCGGCTTCACCTCTCCTTTCGGAACGGAGCCATCGGAGCCGATCTTCAAGGTCATCCAGACTTTCAGACCATGACCTAGAGAGAGTGGTCAGCAGATTACTTAAGTCACAGGTACTGGCCCAAATGTTACATAGTCCGTCTCAACAGGCGACTGTTGGTCCACACCCCGTTACAGTTCCTCCTTCAACTCTACCCCAGAGCTTGGAGTTGGAGTCTTCGGGAATGGTTACTGCTACGGCTGGAGGACAGATACCCCTTTCTGTTCCTTCAGCCTCTACTCTTATCTCCTCTTGAGACCTTCCTTAGAGGGATTCGTGGTCGGGCTTCCATGGTCTCCTCCGAGGGGGTGAGTGGCATCGGACCCTTGTCCGAACCCGCTCTTCCCCTTGGAGCCTCGGCCTTGGTGAGCTCGGCTCCGACATCTGCCTCGGAGACTTCCTTCGGTGGTCCCTGGAGTTCCAAGTTCTTGAACGGGTTCTCTCGGACCTGCCTGGGAGGGAGCATTCGAGGTGATGAAGAGTGTGCTGGCCACTGGTATCAGTCAGCAGTCTGTTCCCGTAGCTCCTCCCTCTATAGTGCCTGTTGACATCTCTGCCACTTCTCTTGCTACAGGACCCAGAGATCCTCCGCCTCAGGTTTCCCCATTGGGAATTTCCCCTCTTCCGAGGATTCTCCTGATGTTTCGGGAGATCCTCCTAGGAAGAGGACTTGTAAGAGGAAACATGTAGACTCCCGAGTCTGTCACTGGATACTGACTTTGATGAGTCAGAGGGATCCCTAGATCCCCTCTGAGGATGTCTCCTTCTCAGACATCCTAGAACTCCTTAAACAGAGGGGAAACTGGCCCACCAACAATCCCTCTGAGGATGAGTCAGTATACCTAGAGGCGTTTGGATCTCGGCCCTCCACCTCCTGGGTGTCTCCGCCTTCGACCACCTTATGCAGGTTATTGCCCGAAAGGCATGGGCAGCTCCTGACTCTGTAGAGCCAGTCCCTAGGAGGCCTTCAAAATTTATCACTGCCCCGAGTGACAAGCAATTCCTCACTAAGGGTGTCCCCGCTGATGCCATGGTGGTGGCTGCGGCCACCAAGAAGGAACTTGCAGATCCTTCCGTGCCGTCCATCCTCCTAATAAGGACTCTAGGACCATGGATAGGTACGGTAAGCGGATGTTTTCCTCAGCGACCTTTGCTATGCGTTCGCTGAATTACCTATGTCACTTCACCAGACTCCAGAGGGATATCCTTAAGGAGCTGGGTGAAGTAGTTCAGGATCCTACAGCTGCAGGAGCTCAAGAAAAGATTGCTTCACAGCTAGGAACCCTTAATTCCATTGCAAACTCCTCCATGCGGCTAATATCTTATGCTGCTGATGGAGCGAGTAGAGCCGCAGGTACAGGTGTGGCTCTTAGACGCCAAGCCTGGATGCGGCTATGTGATTTTGCTGATCCCTTTAAGGCGTCCTTCACAAATTCTCCCTTTGATGGGTCAGCTTTGTTTGGCCCTCAGGTGAAGGAAACTTTGACCAGGTGCGAACAGGACGGCAAGACTCTTTCTGCTGTAGGAGTCCATTTTCCACCCTTCTAGACCTTATCCCAAAGGACAGAAGGGTGGGAAAATGTGGTTCCGTAAATCCCAAGGAGTCACGCCGGATTCACGTGGTCAGTTTACCCCTAGAGGCAGAGGGGGTAACAATAACAGGCGCGCTCTAGAGGCAGAGGGGTCCAAAAACCAGGGAAACAGAGAGCCTCTCTCTGACGAGCCCTTTCAGCATCCCTGAGATGTTGCCCGGCTGTCCCTCCTTGGAGGCAGTCGGGGGAATATTATCACTGTACCCAGAAGCCTGGCATTCCCTCACTCAAGACAGATGGGTACAGTCGATCATATCCAAGGGTTACATTATTCCTTTCGAGGAAAGTCCTTCCCCTCAAATTCCCTTCCAGATGTACCACCGGTCTAAGGGAAATTGCAGAGTTAGAAGTCTCAAAACTACTGCAAAAAGAGACATTCAGCCAGTTACATTAGACCATTCAGAGCCGGAATCTACTCAAGGTTCTTTTGGTCCCCAAAAGACGGGAGACTGGAGACCAATATTGGATCTCAGCAGACTCAACAAGTCTGTCAGGAAGACAAGATTCGAATGGTCACTCTTCAGTCAATTCTGCCCTTCTTACAGAAGGACAACTGGATGTGCTCAATAGATCTTCAGGATGCGTACTATCACATCAAAATTCACAGACGCTCCAGGAGATTTCTCCGCTTCGGCTGGGGTCCAGTCATTTCCAGTTCAGAGCCCTGCCCTTTGGTCTCACTACAGCCCCAGAGTGTTCACCAAATGCATGGCAGTGGTCACGGCTCACCTGAGATGTCAAGGATTCCAGGTGTTTCCGTATCTCGACGACTGGCTCCTGTCAGCCACCACCAGGCATCAGCTTATACAAGCCAGGGATTACACAATAAACCTTTGTTCTCATTTGGGCATCTCGATCAACTTCGAAAAGTCATCCTTATCGCCCTGCCAGTCTATTACCTTCATAGGCGCAAACTTAAACACTGTTCGGATGTCAGCTACCCTTACAGATCAAAGAGTTTCAGACATTCAGAGTCATGTCAGGATCATTCTGGCCAACAAGAAAGTACAGGCCAGAATGGTTCTAAAGGTATTAGGTCTCATGGCTGCGGCCATTACTCTTCTTCCTTTGGCTCGATTCTACATGCGCCTTCTTCAGTGGATGCTGTTCACACAATGGTCATACCAACAACTTCCAATGCGTCACCAGATTCTGGTGACACAGACATGCAAAGAGCATCTTGCTTGGTGGATCACATCTCCTCAGGTTCACCAAGGCAGGTACTTTGTACCCCATCCCCGATAGCCACTGTCACCACGGATGCCTCCCTGATCGGGTGGGGGGGGGTCATTATCAGGGCAGGATGGTTCATGGGACGTGGCAGCCGTTCGAGTACCATCTGCACATAAATGTCCTGGAGATGAGAGCAGTGCTTTTAACGTTGCAAGCCCTCAACGACTTTCTTCCCGTAGGGACAATTGCAGTCCACACAGACAACATGTCTGTAGTTTGGTTTATCAACAAACAGGGCGGAACCAAGTCCTACCCCTTGTGTCGAGAAGCGCTCAGACTATGGCAATGGGCGATCTCCTCTCATCGGTTTCTGGTAGCAACGCATATCCCTGGGAAAACCAACATTGTAGCGGACAGATTGAGCAGAGCTATTCTCATGCCTCACGAGTGGTCTCTCAAGCAATCTATAGTGGAAGAGATTTTTCTGGAATGGGGTCGTCCATGTTGCGATCTTTTTGCTACTCCCCAAAATAGCAAATGTCCAGACTTCTTCTGCCTCTTCCCTCTATCAGGCCATCCCCCCAGAGACGCTTTGACCCAGGATTGGCCCCAGGGACTTCTTTATGCCTTCCCTCCATTTCCTCTGATCCCTCAGGTTATCCAGAAAGCTACCGTTTTGAGAGCCAAATTGATTCTCATTGCCCCTTACTGGCCTCGACAAGTTTGGTTTCCGTTCCTCCATCATCACCTTTTGGTGCAGCCGTGGCATCTGGACCCAGTGCCAGATCTTCTGATTCACCAATCGGGTCAGCTGCACCGGTCAATCCCTTCTCTCAACCTCACAGCATGGTTGCTCCACTTCCTTCCTTAGCCAGGCTTCCTTTGATCTCTAACCCAGTTAGAGACATCATAGTAACTTCGCTAAAATCCTCTACCAGGAGGATTTATACAAGCAAATGGAAACGTTTCTCTTATTGGGCTAAGGCCAAGAATATTGATCCTTTTACTGCCCCTGTTCAAGCAGTCCTGGACTTCTTAGCAGAGATTTTTCATGCAGGCTCCTCTTCTTCCACAGTCAGAGTTCAATTGGCTGCTATTTCCAATTTTCATGTCGGGATAGCAGATCATAATATTATGTCCCATAGGCTCTGCAGGGCCTTCTTGAAAGGAATTTTCCTACTAAAGCCTCCAATCAGGAATCCTCCTCCTCAGTGGGATCTAAATTTAGTGCTGACATCCTTGATTCTTCCCCTTCGAGCCAGCTGCTTCTTGTTCCCTGAAATATCTTTCTTGGAAAACTTTATTCCTAGTGGCTATTACATCGGCCAGGAGGGTGTCTGAACTTCATGCTCTTCGGTTCGACCCCCTATTTGGTTTTTCACAAAGACAGAGTATCTTTGAGAACTAACCCAACCTTTTGCCTAAGGTCGCTTCAAAGAACAATTTGAATCAATCCATTGATCTCCTGTATTTTTCCCTAACTATTCAGATAGAGCTGAACAAAAGCTACATTATCTTGATGTCCACCGTCAACTTAGATATTATTTGGACAGAACAAAAAATTTTAGAAAATCTGATCAACTTTTTGTTTCCTATGCGGATAATAAAAAGGCCTTCCTGTTTCTAAAGTGACTTTGTCTAGATGGCTTTCTTGGTCATCTCTGAAATTTATCTGCTCAGGGGAAAACAGCTGTGCTCAAAACCTAAAGCACATTCAACTAGGAGCTTAGCTACTTCTACAGCTTTTCAAGCTAGACTTCCTTTAGACACTATTTGTGCAGCGGCCACTTGGGCCACTCCTCACACTTTTGTTTCCCATTACAATTTGGACTTGGCCTCCAGGGACAGAGCCAGTTTTGGCTCTACAGTCCTCAAGAGTTTGTTCCATTGAGCCACCCAGGATAGAGGTGCTAGGGACGCGGTCCCATCAAGCAAGAATGAAGGCGAGATTGACAACTTAACATTAAGAAGTTATGTACCTACCATAACGTTCCATGTTAGTTGTCTTCTCTCGCCTTCTTTCTTGCGACCCTCCCTCCTTCCCCCTGGCCTGGACAGACCTTGTTATAAGAAACTGTTATGCTGAAGACCATTCAGACCTGGTCCTTCTTCCATCCGTAAGTTTTCTTTCTTCCTTTGGGAAGTATGTTATGCTTGGTGCTATTGCCCTTTGTCATCAAACGAGATCTGGGTACTTACCGCCTTGCATCATGGGATATGGGGCTGCCTCGAGCTGGTAAAAGTGACTCTCGAGCTTAGCAAGTGCCGAGTCGGAGCCGAGGGATCGGCTCCGAACCCATCAAGCAAGAAAGAAGGCGAGAGAAGACAACTAACATGGAACGTTATGGTAGGTACATAACTTCTTATTCTCACCAAAGCAGCAAAGATTTCAATAGCAAATTCCCACCTTATCTCCACCCTACTTTATGCCTCTCCAATATATACCAACCTAAGGCAATGCGATCTAAACAAGCTAGAGACCTGCTACAACAAAATTGCCAAATTCGCCACAGGGCCATCCTACCGTAGTCACCACTGTCTCTCACTTGCTGAACTGGGCTGGCTTGAACTCCCTCACCTCCTTCAATGGTATCAACTCTCACTCGCCCACAAACTAGTAAACCATCCACTAAATGTCCCATCCCTCCAGAATCTACTCCAACCCTATCGCACCACCAGACCACTAATATCCAGCAACAAAAATCTCTTGCAAATCACTAAAGCCAATAACTCTGCTGGTGAAGCACTATTCTCTTGCACCATAGCCAAATTATGGAACTCCCTCCCATCCACAATTACCTCCGTACCATCATGCACCCACTTCAAAACTTTACTAAAAGCGCACCTAAAAACATGCTGGCTATGCCCTTGCAACTCCCACTCACCCACCCCATCCAACCACTACCTTTCTTTCCACTCCAGTAACTACCTTGATTATAGCAAGCTCAGGTGCTCATAAGCCTAGTACTTATACAGCAGGAACTTCTTATTTTAACATTTGTTAATGTCTGTTGTGTACTTCACAGATAAAGATTCTAGTTGTCTACTGATGTACTATGTTCTTCATCTGTAAATATGTGGTAAATAATTGCTATGTAAATTGTTAATCACTATGTAATCCAATGTAACTACTGACTGTTTATTTTAACTGTGGAGCTTTTCTCCCCGGGCCTCTGCTGAAAATGGACCTACGTCCAGTCGGACACTCCCGGTCAACAAATATAAATAAATAAATAAAATAAATTTTAAATGATGAGGTCTCCAGTTTCTGGAGATGAAAGCGCTAAATCAACTTGTTAATAAAGACGTTTTGTGATATCTTTGGAACCATTTCTGGGATTTTGGACGTGATATTGGTGCTATGGTGTTTTTTTCCAGAAGACAGCCTTTATTGTAGCTTGGAATACCGTGGTATCTGTTTGTTTCACTTGTCTTCGGTTCTTAAATAAAATAAATAAATAAATAAATTGTTTACTTTCTGAATGTGCAGAAGTGTTGTTCCTGAGCTGCAGCTCCAACATACACTGTTTTTATCATACTTAGTACAGCATAACAACAGAAATGTCTCACAGATAGGGAGATGCACATCTGTAGCAAGGAAACAATGTTATGTTGTGCAGATGTCATAATGCCAACTATACCAGAGCAACAAGAACTTCGTAGTTATAGTGTTGCTGGGTAGCATGACATGCAACAAAGCTCAGCATGAAAAAGTACGACATTTAGGGGGATATATCTGTTACCCAGGTGGGAAAGTGGCATGTAGAACAATAGGGAAAGGGGCAGACAGGAAGCATGGAGAAACACACAAGGAGAACTCAGGATAGAGTGCAGTAGGACAATAGGAAAAGGACCAGACAGGAAGCATGGAGAAACACATAAGGAGAACTCAGGATAGAGTGCAGTAGGACAATAGGAAAAGGACCAGACAGGAAGCATGGAGAAACACACAAGGAGAACTCCTAAGACAGAGTGCAAGGGGGAGGTAAGGATTTTTGTGGGATGGGTTCCCCTTTATTATATAAAGAGAGAAGGGATATGGGGGATGTAAGCAAAGAGAAATGTAAGGTTGGAGAGACTGCTGGCACAATTTGCAGTTGGAAACAGTACAGATGTGTATTGTGCTCATGAGGCTGTGGTGGCAAAGGAGGAATAAATACATCCATACAAATGTTGGACAAATGGTGATGCATTGGACTGAACTACTCAAAACATGAGGGACATGACAGTTAAGGAAGCAAGTGACATGAGACCGGAGCATAGTTTATGGCTGCTTGCCTGAAGAGGCTGTCACCCCCTCCCTAGTTTGCTAGCTCTAGCACCATTGAGGGGCTCAGTCTCAGCCTCAGTGGAGGCTCACTGTGGCAGAGTTGCTTGGGTCACAGCTTTCTCCTCTGGATGACCTGCAGAGTAGAGGCAGGAAATGGAAAATTGTCAGAAGTGTAATATACCATGCGATTTAAATGAAACACAGTACAGTGTAAAGCATCTACAAATTGTATCCACCATAATGTGCCGATGGTCGTTCATGCATCCTGCTACAGCTCACTCTGTTGTGATGATACTCCTGCTGCTATAACCTCAACTCATTGCAGCTGAGTGTGCCTCCAGATGTTTCAGATGTTACCTCTTACTGACATCTCTAGGTGTCAAATATTGCTTGCTCATATTTGCATTAATAATTCCAAAACCATGCTACATACAAGTATCAGAATATTTTATCTTGAAGCATACATGATGGCAAACACAATTGTATTGCTATTTGTCGTCTGTGTAATGCAGCTAAAGAGATATTGAATATGATTCATATACTGTTTATTTATATCGTAATAATTTTCATATTTCTCTAAATATCTCAACATTCATGCAAATCAGACAGAACTGCATAGCCTCATATGAAGCTCACAGATTTATGAAGAAAATCCTGGTGGCAGTATGTCTTGCTTGAATGGTTATTGAGATTTCATAGGCTGTTTGTAGAACATTACAAAATTAATGTTAACTACATTTATTTTGGATTATAAAATCAAGTTTAAAGCATCAAACTGAATGAATGCCACTGATGTAAAGATTAATTTATCCTGACTAGTTTGCCATTTACAATTTTCTATGAACACTTATGGTTCCAGAGATTTAAATATTTGGTTGAACTGTAAAGTGATTTTTTTTAAAGGCTCAAGCCACACCCACTGGGAGCTAAAAGTTTGTTTGTGTCTTTTGGCTTTTCCCGGTTAGGGGTCGCCACAGCGGAACTCCGGTCCGCTAATGATTGGTAGTTGATTTTTATGTGCCGAATTACCAGCCCTGACGCACAACCTTCAATGAAGGTACGCCCATTCACGCATGTCTCCATGCAGAAGACGCTCTAGCTGAGAATCGAACCGGACAGCGTCTTACTCTGAGGTGACAACGCTACCGCAGCACCACCACCGCGGATCGGGGAGCTAAAAGTAAACACTCAAAAGAGCAGTGCTGGAGGGAATGAGGTAAGGTGCTCACTGTTGTATGTTACAGGTGACAGTAGGAAGTCTTCATGAGAAAATGTGGGAATAAATACTTGAAATACGTATCTGGGGACTGCTGTTGCTCTTTTCTTCCTGCTCCCCTCAAGACCGTGTTGTCTACACTTGAGGTCGTCATAACAAAGCCTACACTGTTCGCTGTACCACAGGATTCATGTAGCTCAGTATAATGTCTAGGCCAGAACACACCATGCTTACATCATCTTGAATAACCTAAAAAAATCTCCAAGCAACCTGTCCTTGTAATCCTGGTACAAAAGGAATGCAAAGATATTTATTTCCTTCATGCACCCTGAGAGAGTTGTCCTAGAGGAAACTGAAAAACCAGCCGTAATGCCCCCAGCCTCCATTTTTACAACATATCCAGCAGATCAAGGAGTAAAGCAAAATGACTGACACATTCATATGTTGAAGAATTGCAAGCAGTGATGTGTGTTGTTCATTTGGACAGTGCATGGCAATGCACCACTCTACTGCACATGGCAAGTGGTGTTCTGTTCACTGTCACATGCCTTATTAAAAGGTTGTGAAGTCCGATCTGTAGTGCTGTATGGACCTAATTATGTACCACATAAATCTACATCAACTTTTGTCATTTGTACATGCATTGCCAGTTTGGTTGCTAGTTAGTTACATTAGAGCCATACCTAGGGCAGGATGATGAGGGTGTCTGCCCAGGGCAAAAGCTGTCAAGAGGTGAGATCAATAGATGCTAGTGGTGCAGGACAGCAGTACAGGCATTGCTCTATGAAGCTGTGAGGATACTGCGGCATCAGAAATGAATGCTGATAATGTATGTGTGGTCATGACTGAGGCATGTAGTGTGAGCGGTGAGTTTGTAGCTATTCCAGCAAGCCTTTTAAAACTGTAATTATAGCTGCAACCTATTTCCTAGAGCTGTAACTAGCTGCTTGCTATAGTTAAAGGACCAGGCAATAGTTTTATTTTTGTCATCTATTTCAGAAAACCTTTTATTTTATTTTTTTGTCAAACTTTGAGAAAATCATTTTTTAAAGCTAAATGGATACCAGTTTGGGTATCTTTATAGGGTGCCTGATGAGCTACTTAATACATAAAATGGTACAGTTGTTAACTGGTTAGCAATATAATGTGCAAAGCAGTTAAGGCTGGTTTATGGAATTCTGTGTTTGGCAAGTGTGTTTGTCTGATTGCTACATATCTGGATTAAGTTGTTGAAGTATGTATGTTCCATGATAGCTGTGCTGACAATGTCAGGGGCAAATAGAATAGTTTGCCTCGCACACTTCCGAGGTCTAACTAATTGTTTTTGTAGTTTATAAGAATGTTGCAAACATATGCTATACAAATACGTTTGGTCAACACAGATGTGCAGGCTGCTTCCTCAGTTGCTGTAGAAGAAACTTATCTGCCTACTATCAAGGTCAGTCCTACAGTGATCTTTTTTGGTTGATAGCAGTTTGTTTTAATTAGCATTATATCTTCACATTACAAATAGTGGAAGCAAAAGCAAAAAGTATGACCAGACATCTTGCAAGGTAAATGTGAGCAGATCCATTTTAAAATAATCATTGTTGATACAGAAATACTGCATAACCTAGTTTTCCTATATTTTATAAGCGTTCAGCATATCCAGGTAACAAAAAGGCAGACAGAGACTAGGGACTTTAAGGAAAGAGGAAAACCACATTCTGCGGCACACCCTAAGGTAGCATGCCCAAATTTTGCTTGGCATAGCTGACTTATAACCCCCCACCCTAAGGATCCTACTGTGACAGTCCCCACTTCCAGAACTAAATATTGTGGGAGAGCAACAACAGATTTATGGGCCATTGTTGACGATCAGCTGAGCAAAATGAAAGGTTAATACTATCGAAATGAAGTGATCTGAAATAGGGTGATAATCCAGTGTGCACTTGAGAAATAGATGTAGAGGAATTTCTGCTGTTCCTGTCCATAACATTCCAGGGGGCACTGGATGTAGGTGCCAGTCTAGCCTAGTCAACGCAAGCTTCCATAAGTAATAGACAAGATTGGTAATGTGTAGCAGAGATATGCCTATACTGACCTTAAACATACTGATAGCAGGGCAGTCTGGTTGACACAGTGCACATTTTTCTTCATAGAAACCTCTTGCTGGCAACACACTCTGCTGTCGCCGAAGGTAGGGCTGTATATATCTTCATTTCCTGTATGACCACCCTTGTCTTGTATTCAGTGTGGGCACCATAGTAGCATAACAGAGTGGATTTGTTATGCTGTTCTGCATGTTCTTCATTCATAGATGGCATTGGTGATAGGACGATACTGAGGATGACTACAGGAATGATGTTAAAACTGCAGGGATGTCTTACAAAGATAATTCACATAGATGGTCAGACATCATAGTCTAGAGAAAGAAGACAGCTGCCTGTCTCACTCCTTACTGGGACAACCACTAATACTGACAACTCTGTGCTGAAGCAGGGGAGCACCCAGCATATCAGACTGAGTGACATCTACTGTAGCTGCTGCCATTGTATGTAGTTACTGTATTAGAACAGACAGGTTCATGTTTGTGTACTATATCTCAAGTGGGATTTCCCAGCATAGGCTAACAATACAGGCTTACACCACTGCATTCCAACAACCAGCGCATGCAAGAATGGGGCAAAATCAACAGATGTGTTATCCAGTGGTAGTCTGGTGTCCTACACTCCACACACAAGCTTGTGAACATGTTGTGTGGCATTTGAGAGAATGCTGTCTAGTACCATTGTGTGGTCATGTTAAGAAGGGAGTTCTACCACTGATAGCCCCATGAAAATGTGGATCTGCCGTCATGAGATGCTAGCTGTCCTGAGCCCTGGGGTGGCACATAATTCTGCAATTAGCACATCTGTATGTACAGTTGACACTGTTATGTGCCGTCATCAAAGTAGGGCAAATGTATGTGAAGCATCTGTCCCAGGGCCTTTCTAGGGTTCACATATCACATTATAGTCATGAAATGTCAGAGGCTTCGTAGTCAGTGACACCCCATCTGGGTCATAAGGGGCCTTAAGCACTGTTACCTCTCACTGGCACAGACACCAGTGGTACTGATGCCCCTGTAAGGCCAAACTGAACCCTGCCAGTACCACCTCATGTATGTCCTGTGTCCATCCCAGAGTATGCTGACTATCTTGTGGAATTGTGCCAAAGTGATGGTAGCTATGACCAACAACACCTGTATTGTACTCAGGTGATAACTGATGCACTGTGTGATCGGACCATTTACTGAGCAGCATAGCCTGATTCATGTATAGACAGGCAGCTGGAGTAACTGCATGCATCATGTTTAGTCTGTATGCCACGCTGTCACTTTATAATTGCCATGGCCAATAATTGTCAGCTAGAAGTTGGTGCTTGACCAGCACTGCCATATACTGCACCAGTCATAGCTTTGAGGATGGGGGCTTTTACTGTGCATGTATTTTTCTCTTTGACATACATATCCTCTCCTGCTGGTGCTCCTCTTGTGCTGGGTGGGACAGATTCTGATGCAGACATGTCATGGGGCTCACCACCTTATTTATACAGTCATGCTATGCAGCATCGAACAGCTACAACCAGCCTGCTAATTGTGTCAAGGGAGTGCTGCAGTGCCCCAGTAGATATAACAATGCACTTGTAACATGCATTGAGCATACTGAAGCAGTGCCCCAGTAGATATAACAATGCACTAGTAACATGCATTGAGCATACTGAATCAGTGCCCCAGTAGATATACCAATGCACTAGTAACATGCATTGAGCATACTAAAGCAGTGCCCCAGTAGATATAACAATGCACTAGTAACATGCATTGAGCATACTAAAGCAGTGCCCCAGTAGATATAACAATGCACTAGTAACATGCATTGAGCATACTAAAGCAGTGCCCCAGTAGATATACCAATGTACTAGTGACATGCATTGAGCATACTAAAGCAGTGTCCCAGTAGATATACCAATGTACTAGTGACATGCATTGAGCATACTAAAGCAGTGCCCCAGTAGATATACCAATGTACTAGTAACATGCATTGAGCCTACTAAAGCAGTGCCCCAGTAGATATACCAATGTACTAGTGACATGCATTGAGCATACTAAAGCAGTGCCCCAGTAGATATACCAATGTACTAGTAACATGCATTGAGCATACTAAAGCAGTGCCCCAGTAGATATACCAATGTACTTGTGACATGCATTGAGCATACTAAAGTAGTGCCCCAGTAGATATACCAATGTACTAGTAACATGCATTGAGCATACTAAAGCAGTGCCCCAGTAGATATACCAATGCACTATTAACATGCATTAAGCATACAAAAGCAGTGCTCCAGTAGATATACCAATGCACTAGTAACATGCATTGAGCATACTAAAGCAATGCCCCAGTAGATATAGCAATGCACTAGTAACATGCATTGAGCATACTAAAGCAGTGCACCAGTAGATATATCAATGCACTAGTAACATGCATTGAGCATACTAAAGCAGTGCCCCAGTAGATATACCAATGCACTATTAACATGCATTAAGCATACAAAAGCAGTGCCCCAGTAGATATACCAATGCACTAGTAACATGCATTGAGCATACTAAAGCAGTGCCCCAGTAGATATACCAATGTACTAGTAACATGCATTGAGCATACTAAAGCAGTGCCCAAGTAGATATACCAATGCACTAGTAACGTGCATTGAGTATACTAAAGATGCATTCAGTGGCATTCTGTTTTTCGAAATATGTGGCATTGTATGACATTTCAGCAGAAGTCTCAAACTGATGAATAGGAGTCATTAGCCAGGGCTCCAGGGGGTATCTGCAACACATGCACACACACACGCGCACACACACACATATATATAAACAATGTTTTTTTTGAGGGGGTGGAATTAGTGGATATATATATATATATATATATATATATATATATAAGTTTATAAGCACTCCTTTATTTTGTTCAGGGTGCTTACGTTTACCAACCTGATGGCCATGTCTGAGATCATCTCTTTGGAAGTGGCAATACAAGTTAGTACTTGACAAACTGCAGTGCATACCACCTGGCAGTTGAGGGAATGGTGTGCTTTCTTGAGGATGCACATGTCTAATTGAGGGCCCGGGTGGGATCCATATTTCATATCCAGTACTTCAGGAAGGCATATTATGTTATGGAAGCAGTGCATGGTGGTGGCTCCCCTTCTTTGCAGTCCTAGGGAACCAGCTTTATTATTTCATATGCAGGCGTATTGTTGAAGAACTAGTTAAGTATTCAGAAGGCACATACCGGTGATACAGCTAATATGCCCCCAGTTTGTTACTGAAAGGTCCTAATTAGTGTTTTACGTATCTTCATCTCCACAAGGATGGATACCTTATACATTTCCCTACATTCAAAATGTAGATGATACCATTCTACCAGGCTCCTTATCTTTTTCAATTAGAAAGTGGACAGTGATTTGCTGGTCAGTCAAAATATGAAATAGCAGCCTCTGCCGTTACCATTGGCCATTGTGACACACACACACACACACACACACACACACACACACACACACACACACACACACACACACACACATCAAAAAGGACCAGCTACTATTCCACAAAAGTGCTGCTGAATGCATAGAGCAATTATTCCTAGCCTTTTTAATATTTACAATGCTACAACACCAACATCAGCTGTATGCCACGTGCCTATGTGCAGTCAGAAATAATCTAGATAAACTAGTGCATGTATGACTGTGAATTATGGCAATAGCTTGAATCAGCTCATTTGCATACCCATTTCCTTGTGCTGCTTCATTTACATATCATTATGTAGTGATTTGTATATACTGAATAATGCACATCACAGACCACTAAGCTTCTGCACATCATAGTTCTCTGAATCGTCACACCATGCACAAAGCTACAAACTGACACTGCATAGCACACCTCATGTTTATGAATACTTCCTGTTATCCTAAGCTTGTATTAACATACCCTAATTTATTACTACAAGTTGCTAAAATGGTTTCTTATTTGAATATGTAATCCTAACAATGTATTAATTTATATGTGGGTATGAAATGTAAGTCATGTAATAGCAAAAAATAAACTTCATTTAGGATATAAAAAAAGTGGATAACAGTATAGCAAAACTCACTGTTAATACATTTTTTTACTGTGGAAAGCCCCTCTGGATTCTGTGATGTTGGGAGGGGTGGGGTCAGTACCTTAATCAACCTGCTATGTAAAAAAACAAAAACATCCAAAGTTGCTATATTTCAAATTACAAAGAGTAAATTTGCTCTGATGATTTGTAATTGCTAAGATTGCAGTTATGTTCCAATTAGTTATAATAGGAATTCCTGTTGTCCGTATGAGTAACCCAGATGAGCAAAGGATAAAAAAGTAAATTATTTATGCATTCAATTCGCTGCATTTTTAAAATGTAAATAGTATTAACTATACTGCCTTTGTTATTATAAGCAATATTATTATAGCACCTGATTACAGCTAAATCCATGCTTCAAGCATTAGAGAAATGTTTGCGTCAAATACATATGATATACAGTATTGTTTTGCAATGCATCAGTGAAGAAGTTGCATTATTGTGCAGTATACAATTATATAAGTATTGCAGAAAAAAATAACGTGAGTTTTTCTTTACAAGTCATGATACAGTATATATGTTATTTGTGGCTGAATGTATAACGATAAAAAATTACAGTTGTATAAGTAAACTTACCATAACAGTAGATGCTCAAATGATCAGTGCTGCAGTAGCCTAAACTGTGTAGGTTATATCCTGCATAGGATGTAACAGCCGTCCAGTTTCCAAACCTTCAGGGTACCTTCCACTTACCCAAACCATTAGTCAGCTTGAACTGAGCTGACCACAAAGACAGGTTTGCGTGCCAAGCCCTTCAGGGCTGTCAAGCCAACTAAGACAGAGAGACTAAGCCCTGAGAGGACATTGCTAGGAAAAACAAAAACACATGTCCACACCCTCACATAAAACAACACACCTAAAAAGAAGGGGGATTGAGGGGGAGCATCTACTGTAGCAGTGATCATTTAAACATCTACTCATACAACTCTTCAATGTTCTTCATGTGGATCACTGCTGCAGTAGCCTGATCAATATGGCTAGATTACCATAGCTTAAAATGACCATGAGAAGGAAGAAGGAGGATCCAGGAGCCCCTAGAGAATGGTCCTAGCAAAGCCTGTCGTAGATCTGGAGAAGGAATTTAGTTTGTGTCCACAGAGTAATAAGTTAATAGAGTGAGACAACCAAATAGTCTCCTTTGACACAGGATGTCCCTTTATCTAACCTTTACAAGAAATGAGCAACTGAATGGAAGTTCTGAAAGATTTAGTTGTTTGAAGATGGTTCCTTAGTTTTCTGTGGACATCCAAGGCATGAAGTACCCTTTTCCCCTCATTTTTACTTCCAGGAATGTAAAGGGGAGATGTATGCTTTGGTTTAAAGTAAAGTTGGATACCACTTTATGTATAAAAGAAGAGTTAGTTCTCAAACAATCCCTGTGTGTGTGGAAAGTGAGATAAGGCTGAACCACCATAAGAGCTTGCAACGCAGATTCCCTTCTTGCAGAGTCATGGAAATCAGTAAAACTGTTTTCCATGTTAAAAACCTCAAGTCAGCCTGATGAGCTTGTTCAAATGAAACAAGTGTTAGCTTCTCTAACACAAAATGAAGACTCCAAGGAGAAGCCGCAGCTTTTCTATGAGGATTCATATGTAGTATCCCTTTCAAAAACATTTTGACATGAGAATGCATTGGGGGGTTGTCCATGGGCAGGCATGCTGAAATGGCCAACAAATGAACCTTGATAGAGGAATAACACAGACCATAGAATAGCAACTGACTCAAATATTATAAAAACAGAGAAACATTAGCCCTGATGGGTACTGTTTGTTTTGTTGGTACCAACTAAAAAATATTTTCCATTTGCTTATATGATTTTCTAGGAGCAGGCTTGATATCCTCCCTCAGTACTTGCTGAACATCTTCCATAAACAGGTGCCTAAACGGTATTAAAATTCTATCATCCAGACAGTCATTTGTTGTTCTTTGGGGTTGAATGCATCTACCCCTGTTCATGTGTAGGTATATCCAGTCTGTGAGGAAGCTTGTCTAAAACACAATTTTGTTCTGAAAGAATGTAAGATGCCTGTAGAGTGAGATTGTGCTGTAAATATCTATCCCATGCTAACACGTGTAGTCTGCATAGGAGGTAAGATCTAGTTCCCCCTTGCTTGTTTATCTATCAAGTCAGTGTGGTTTTGTTTGTAACTAATGGAAGAGTTCCTGGGGACTACAAATGATTCAGAGTTGAAACCCTTTATAAGAGCTATCATCTTTTATGTTTACGTGCATTGGTCTGTCTTCCTTGTCCCAAAGGCCTTGCAGTTTTATCCCCCTTGATAGTGCTCTCCAAGCAAAGTCTGAGGCATCTCTTGCAAATGACTGCTTTTAAACAAGAAGGGAGAATAGATTCATGGATATTTGATGTCTCTACCAAGTGATTTCTCTTTTCACAAACTCGAGAATTTGAATTTGAAAAGTTAATGGGTGTTGGTGTAGGGACCAAAGAGACTTCAGATATCCTTGTATCTTTCTCATGTATAGTCTTGCAAGAAGTGTCATGAAAATCATTGATGCCACGAGACCCAGAATCCTGAGGTATTCCCTTGCAGTGCCAGAAGTCTGAGCAGAAAAACCCTGGAATGGATCTAAATATATATCTATTTTTTCCTGTAGATGAAAAGCTGTTTGTACTAAGATGTCTAGGTGGCACCTCAGAAACACAACCCTCTGTGATGGAGTCAAGAAAGACTTTTGGATGTTCTCTCAGAATTCCAGCTTGTGTAGGAGATGTATTTCCCGGTGAGAGATTCTTCACACTTTGAAAAAGACTCTACATAGATAAGCAAGTCATCTAAAGATGAAAAATGTGGATATCCTGCAAATTACAATGTAGGTAGACAATTTATGTATACTCATGGAACAGTAGATAGCCCAAAGGGTAAGGCAGAAAACTGTTAATGTGATTGAGATACAGACACCTTTGAGAAATGCCTGAAAACTGAATAAATAGGAATGTGACTATCTGCATCTCTTAAATCTAAGTTTACTAAAAACTGAAATCAGGAAGAAGGGGTAATAGGTTGTGAAGTGAAAGCATTTTGAACTTGGGCACTATCAGAAACTGATTCAGGACAGAAAGACCCAGAAATGGTCTCCAGGAATTTTCTTTCTTTGGCATTAAAAACATTCTTGAATAAGATCCTTTTCCCATCTGGGAGGGAGGAACTGCCTCCATTACCCCGAGGCAGCATGTGGTTCAGGAAAGGAGGGAAGAGAAGGATTTGGTCTGGAGGATGAGGAAGAATCCCCTGAAAAAGAAGAATTTTTCCTGCTGCCTTCTATATCCTAGCAGGATCAGCTTCAGAACCCATTTGACTGAAACAATCTGTTGCCAAAGAGAGAAATGAGGTTCAGACTTTCTGGAAGGCTTGAGGGAGTGCCAGGGTGGGGGAGGGGAAATAAGTCCCTTAAATAGTCATTCTGCCTTATTTGACTGTCCTTTTTGGAACTTCCCTGACCTTGGTTTTTAAACATTTGCTTACAAGCATTCCGCTGAGACTGTTTTGTTTCTTGCCAAAAATCGATTAGTGAGCAGAAAATCCCTTGGAAAATTTAGAAATGGAGATCTGAAAAATCTGTGAAATTTCCCGAATCACTCCAGCAAACACTGATAAAATCAAAAATTCACAGAAAAAATGCTGAAAGCTCAGAATAGCCGTAGAAAACGTTTTATTCCAAAACACAAGATGAGCTGCTTCAATTTAAAACATTTAAAACTTCATCAGATTTTAATGTTTTTTTCTGTGGAATTTCTCAAATCAGCTTACCTCTCTCATCACACTTTTTGATAATCCCTGCAGTAGAAGAAAACTAATTTTTTATCCAAAGGAAAATTCAAAATTTAATTTTTGACTTCTTTGAGATTCTGAGAACACAACCAGGCAAACCTCCTCAAAACAGTACCAGTTGTAACAGCACTGAAAATAGTAGCGAGTTATAAACAGTTCAAACAATGAGTAGTGACCTGAGAAATAGAAGAAACCAAATCGCACAAAACAGATTTTTTCCTCACAAGAGGCAAAACATTCCTCACACTTTCAAATTTAGCCAGTATAAACTTTTAACAAATAAGTCTGACACTTTAAAACTGTAAAAATTAAAGTTGCAGAAGCATAAATGTTTCCCCAAACTTCAACAATGTTACCATCCTTGCTGGAAGTAGAATGATTTGAATTAACAAAATGCTCAGCAGCAGTTGGATTAAATAAAGCTATAGCTGCTGGGTCAGGTCTTGGATTATTGTATAAAAATTTGATAGACTGAGGAACTTTGCACATTCTGTCTGTTTTCTTAGGTGCAGCAATTTGACTGTCAGAGAAACCTCATGCTCTGACATAAACCTATTTCAATGCTGACAGCAATGGGGAGGGTGGATGAAAGTTATGGGAATTACAGTTGTAATGGCTCATAGTATTTTCTGAGGGACCGAGATATGCCAGTGTTCTTTTGCTGGAAACACTGGCACATTCTGGAAACTGTTTTAGAGAAAGTGCATCTCTCACAGGAAGATTAAGACACCATATCCTCCTCTGAATCTGAAATCTGAGGAGAAAAAAACTGCAGATTAAAAATCTTGAACCTGTTCAGGGAAAGAGGTATCCTGTTTTTCTTTTACCAGGAACAACTTTGAAAGAAGGGTCAAAAGCCTGCACAAGACCATGAGGCAAACCCAGTAAATGACTCCTGTCTCTAGAAGCTGGCACAGGATAAGTTAACTGAATAGTTTTCTGCCTCTTTTTACAGGAAAGTTGGGGAAAATAGACCCAGTATTGCCAGCAACAAATTCCCCAGGGATGGACCCAACCTTGAGGATGAGCAGAGGCACATCTCCTGCCCATTCCCCGTTGCCCACTAAGTAGACCACAGCAGATGTAGAGGACATGGCAAAGCCCCAGACCAACATGGCTATATAGACAATACCAGTGGGATCTGAGGAACCAGGTTTGGCCACAGCAGAGTCACCTATTTGTGGCTATGGAAAATTACAAGTCTGCTATGATGGCAAATGCTGTTTATTTAACTTTCTCCTTTTGGGGCCAGAGCAAAGTCCAAATGAAGAACTTGTAGTTTGTTCCATGGTCAAGCCAAAAATGATGCTAGTTTCCTGAGCAAGCTTAGCAGCATTAGTCAGTAAAACAGGAAAGTCACAAAAAAGTCACTTTTTCCTACAAAAACACAGTAAAAACACTTTAAACATTTTTCAAGCACCAAAAAGTAAAATTAACAGTTTATTCACAGAAAAAGTAATCAAAACTTTTTTACCACAAAAAGATAAAAGTACACTCACATTTAAAATGAGAAATTTTAAAACTACAATAAAAACTTCAATAAAATACTTCTACATAGTTTTAAAATATCTGTTTTCACAAAAACTTACTTTAAGCAGCAAAAAAGTATTTTGTAATGTTTTTTTTCTCAAAGGGTACTTATCTGTCCAGCAATAGAACAGTGTTAGAAGACTGTCAATCCTTGTAAGCCACAGACAAAATGCCCTACTCAGCAACAGGAAAGCACTGAAAGGCTTGGTTTCTAAACCAGTATTTTTAGTCAGCTCAGTTCAAGCTGACTAATGGTCTGGATATGAGGAATGTACCCTGAAGCTGGCTGTTATAAGTTCTTTGCTTCATAGTTAAATAGTAGGTTGTCAGTCTGCAGATTATTACAAGCCTGGCTAATATCCAGAAGCCAGAATCAAACACTGCACTTTGTATTTATTAGGTAAAGGCCTTAACCATTATGTCAACTCCTGTACTTATCTTGTATTGATATTCTGAGACTTAGCCTAGTATTTATCTATGAGTCTATCTGTCTGCAGACTGTTATAAGCCTAGCCAATAACCAGATGTCAGAATAAAACTTTGTACCTTGTATCTGTGACGTGAAGACCTTAACCATTATACCAGCCCCACCCACACATATATTGAATAGACTACTGCAAATCAATATGAAGAACATGAGAATTTTTAACGCAAACAAGGTGCATTTTCTTAAACTGCAGTTTGAATTCTTAGTATAAATTTAGATCATCTAGCTTAGTCTCCAGAGCTTTGTCAGTTTGTTAGGTTACAATACAAACAGAACATTACATGTTGTCATTTTAATTTTATTTCATCACTTTATGTCTAGTTAAAAACACAGATTATGTGTAAAGATGTGATAATTTCTGACATTACATTCTTGGTATACTGCGGTAGCATTGTCGCCTCACTGTAAGACATTGTCCTGTTCAATTCCCAGTTAGAGCGTCTTCTGTGTGGAGACATGCTTGAATGGGTGTGCCTTCGTTGAAGGTTGTGTGTCAGGGCTGGCAACTCGGCACGTAAAAATCCACTGCCAGTCATTAGCGGACCGGAGTTCCACTGTGGCGACCCCTAACCGGGAAAAGCCGAAAGACACAACAACATTCTTGGTATTCTCATAGAGCTGAGTCAGCAATTTTCATATTCCCTTGCCTCTAAGACGGTACACCCTCAGGTCTGTAGTACTTTTGAACAGCCTTCTTCAAGTGTATACATGGCTTTGACAGCATTCTATAGGGAATCTTGCTGAAATTGCATTCTTTTTTTGTCTGGCAGTTTAGCAGAGAGGGTTAACTACAAGAACAGTCAAACAAGCTGCATCATATAGTTTTGGGTTTGATTCCCTCAGTCTCCAGCTGCAAGCTATGTGGTATTAAGTCACTTCGTCTGACAATGTTACTGGGTTGCACACATAAAGAGGAACTTAATGCACAGTGAACCTAAACTGACTAACACATAAATAAAGCACTTTTAGGGTTCTTATATGATTGGCACAACATCTTCAGGATTCTTATACTGCTGAGTTATTAACCACAGAGTTTCTGCTCTAGGATCCAATTCATAAGATTCCTGGCATGTTAGTGAGTACAAAAAGTTTTGTTTGACTGGTGGAATTACATATTTCTTTGCATACTTTAGAAAATTAGGCAGTGATCAAAATTTATTTATACAGCAATTGTTAACAAGATCAGAGTTAAGGGCATATAGTTACAGACTTGAAAAATGTCAGGGCTGAAATATGGAATAGTTCTCAGGCTGTTTATAGTGCTATGTACCCTTTTCTTCCAAGACATCTTCATACATCAGATTCTCTGCTGTCTTCTGGTCACCTAACTTGTCTAGTGGACTTGGCTGAATATTAAAGAAATGATTTGTCCATAAAATAATGTATACTGATGAGAAATGTGTTGACCAACAATAACATGATGTAATATGATACTTAAAGGAAACATATTGTGTTGTCTATTGTATTAAATAACAACACAGTGTTTTATGCATGTTGACGTTCAGACATTGACAAAATAACTCCCATGTAAAATGACATTACATTCACAATTAAATCTTTTTGTTTTTTCATATGTATTTCTACATTACAGTTGTCTTTTCACCTATCAAAAGGTGGGGCTGTCAAACATCACATCACATCATTCACATTATCTGATGTCAAAGGAAAGATGGATGGCTAAAGTGGGATTGGCATATTAGGGTTAAACAGGGAACATCTACTGCTAGAAAGAGATTGACATGGTGATGTTCTTAGTGTCGCTTGATACGAAATTCATTTGATGACAGGACTGCTTGAGTGTTTGACCTTTAAACATCTTGAGGGCAATCAATGTTATTTAACCGCCTAAATAAATTACATGCAAGGGCAATGGATGCATATAAATAGACATACCATGTGTTGAAGATTTAATAACCCCCTGTAGTTCTAAATCTGCAGTTGCTGTCTTTCCACACATTAAGTATCAATTTTTAGTCAAAGCAAAACTACTACCCTGGGAATTACCCTAGACTCATTTCTGAAAAGACCCCATCTATGATAGTTGGTGCAATACCCACACTTAAAAAATAATGTCAGATGGGTATTGTTGCCTTAAATAAGATGAAAGATGTTCTCAGTGTCAATATATATATTTTTTAAGATTTACCTTGGCAGTATTCAGCAGTCAGCAAAAAATGTTGTTATACATCTTTATGCTTGTCACAGACTGACAAGCAAAATTGCTGTGGGTCAGAGCTGGTTCAGCACTGTAGTCAATGAAGAGAAGAAAAAGTATTCAGAAAAATGACTTGTGTTATATTTTCACATTGCAAAATCCCCCCAAATTGTATCTCTGCTGGTATTATAACTACATATGAAAGTCCTGCAGATTTGGCACTCGTGAGTTTGCCAAATTATGCTCATTTCTTGAAAAATAAACTGCTTCTGAAAAAAAAAAAAATATATGTATACAATAAATGCAGACATTAAATACATACACCACAAAATGTGGTATATTCCTTACAATATAAGTGTTATTGCTTAATGAAGAACTTCGACATACATTCTGAAAGGTAGCTTGATTTTGCTTTTATGCGCTTTTGACAAGCAGAACCGTACTGCTGTGTAACCACACGAGTTTTTACTAACTACAGGCTATCTGACATTCCCCTCGGATGACATATACCCATACATCACTCGGAATGTCAGTCATTGCAGGGGTGTATGTGTGCATTTTATTACTGTTTTGTTTTCCAGATAGTGTTGGTGGAAGATTGGCATAATGGTTAAGATGTTTGCCTTATCAGCACAGATTGCAAGGTTTGATTCTCTCATAGGGTAATTGGTTAGGCTTAAAATGGCCCATAAGGGCAGTTAGCCTAGTACTAATCTATGAATATATGGTGTACAAATAACTTCACAATATATATACTATACACTTGTTATGTTTCTGCATAGTACTTGATTAGTAGGATGACCTTGGTCACATCTTGTACGTACATCTGTTGTGATTAATTTCTCTTTGTGCCTATAAAGTAGCACATTATAACATTATCTATGTAAAGGATGAGGCTGTCTGAAGAATAACTATTTTTTTTTATTCTATTGCTAGCCTCTGATGGCCAGCCTTATTCCAGCACATGATATCATGGTTGCTTTTCCACTCTGATAATGACCTGGCCTTAATTTGATGGTTCTGGGAATATACTTTTCATTACATCAATTAATTTTAGCACTCAGAATGAATCATGGTACTGAAGAGGAGCTGAGAGGCTTTGAGTTTAGTTCCTGTATCACAATTGTCAAAATTAATGAGCTACAGACATTTTTAACCAAAAGAAAATGCATTTAAGCAATGTTATAGAATTTTTATAGAATGCAGTTTGAAGAAAATTGTCCTGCAGGATTCCAGCTATTAGAGACAGAAAAACAGAGAGAGAATGTATGTGTGAAAGGAATGGAGGGGGAGAGAGAGAGAGCGAGCGAATGCCAAAGAAAGCTATTTTTCTGCATTTTTTTCATTTTACATTGAAAACATAGATTTAATCAGGGTATTTTTTATGATGTTTCAGTACAGTACAACACCTTATGTTGACTATAAAAAGTTTTGTTTAAAATAACAACTAGCAAAATATATGAGACCTCATTAAAAGAATACAGTAAAGGCCAGGGAATTAATTTTTGCTTAAAAAAAGATCATATGAGGAAACAGTGAAAATTTTACATGATGGGAGTAGTTTGTAGGACTTAAAAGGCAGCTAAAATGATGATTTAAAATTTTGCAAATTCATCATGCTTTTATTACATCTGGAAATTATGTGATAATATTTATTATACTGTAAATTATAAAAGGTAGTAAAAGTGCAAAAAAATGCTACAGTGGATGCATATGATCTTTTGTTATTAAGTAGGCATTTCTGTCAGTTTTTACTGAATTGGTTGATGTTCATTGTGTTTCACAGTTGCACTAATAACAACATGGGTTTTCTCCACTGTGGTAGCTGTTGGCTGGCACGAGTACCAGATAATTTACTCCAGGCAGACACCCTACGTGTGACATCTGGACATCTGGTTATAAAGGCAGTCAGCCAGTGCAATCTTACAACTCTTTTTTACTATTGGATACAAGAGCAGCCACATCCATAGACTGCAGTGGTGGGTCTGAAGATCAGAGAGTGCATCATAAAGCTAACTGCCCTATAGGAGAAACTTTATTTTTATACATTGTCTGCTCTAGTAGATGATTTGTAGGACAAATGCTTGTCTGGATTGTGGAAAACAGATTCCACATCAGGACTTTCATTCCCTTTGTTTATTCTGTTCAGACCCAGAGCACAACATTCCTAACTGTTCTCATTGTGTTCATTTTAACAAGTGCACTATCCATCATAAGGCTGAATCCATTGCACAAGGCTTAGAAAAGTAAAAAGGGTGTCAGTGATCTTCCCGCTGTATAGCGTCCACCAGTTCTCCTGTTTTTGACTCCCTCTCATAATAGGTTCATAGATAAGTACTAGGCTAGCTGCCCTTGTGGGACATTTTAAAGCCAGACAACTTCCCTTTGTTTGTGAGGTAAATATCTTAACCATTATATCAACTCCCAAACCAGAAGAAAAATTAAAATGGGGTAAAACAGTTTCAAACCTTGCACTGCTGTCAAAGGACATATCTGCATTAACCTGCTGCACTAGGAAGAAGCTTCCAAAACTTACGAGAGTGGCATGCACAGCTTTGCCATCAGACAGCCCACAACAGGCTTGTGATTATTGAAGTATAGAAGATGCTTACACAGCCCCTTCCAAAGACTGAGGAAGTGCTTACCTTCCAGAGACTGATGGAGTACTTGCACAGTCCCTTCCAAAAACTGAGGGAGTGTTTTCACAATCCCTTCCAAAGACTGAGTGAGTGCTTACACAGTCCCTTCCAAAGACTGAGGGAGTGACGATCACTGTTGAGTACTCTTTGGAGTCCAGGATGCTTCTTGGCCCTCCATGTCCACACGAGCCAAAGGACAAGGGTTGTCGATTGAGTCCAAGGTTGCTCTGCAAATCTTTGCTTCTGATTCCTGTGCTAGGTCTTCAGATAGGGAGAGTAAATTCCCTAAATCTTCTGAGGGGGATCATAAGGAGAGCCATACAATCGGTCCCAGTACCTTTGACACCACTCCCAAGTCAAGCCTAATACCAAATCAAAAAGGTTTCTTCCTGGCATGCTTCAGGTTAGGCCTTCTGCATCTTAACCTCAACAGGCCTACTGGAAGGACCTACATTGACTGGCTGAGGATTTGCTTCAGATTGTAGCTTTCAGAGAGCATAGTCCTACCAGACCTCCTCTCAGTACAGAATCTGTTTCAGGGAAAAGAAAGAGATACCCTCTTCTCTAGGAGTCCTCAGATTCTTACACTCCAGATGAGGATGAGTTGGTTATGTAGACCAAACAGGTCATATGATGATTCTGACTCATATGGTATCCTTGCCTCAGCCTCACCACCTGAGGACTTTACATGTGGTGAAACACTATATAAAATGAGTGAGTATTTTTCACTGGGAAACTCAGGATTACCTTCAGTCTAAGAAGGGGGTTAGGGAGTTTAAGTTCCCTGAGCATAAATCTTTGGCCATTCCTTTAATACTAGAAGCAATGGATGATGTCATTTTGGACTCATCCTTGCAGTCAGACGCCCAACCACAAAAACCTTTTTAGAAATCCTACTGCTGATTGTGAAGTGATGACTTTGGGTCCTAAGGGAGCGAAAGGTAGCTAAGAATCCCTTGCCAATGATAAGGAAGGGAGAACCCTTGACTGATTTGGCAAAAAAAAGTCTGTATTTTAGCCACTCTAGTTATGACAGCTTTCACTTGCCTTTTCCATGGTTAAGTGCCAGAAATCTCTGCTAGACTATATGAAAAAAAAGAAATAGACAAATAAGATCATTCCAAAAATGGTAGAATAAGACTTGAACAGAACAAAAACATTGTATAAGAGGACAGTAAGGAATAAAAATCAAAACCACAGAATTAGAGTGTTAAGTATTTTAATTTTAAAAGTGGTTGTAATTGATTCTTGATTGTTTTTGGTTAGTCATTGGCTGATTTAGTATATATAAGATGTTTGGTCAAACAGTTTCTGATGAAGTCTTGATAGACAAAAATGGTGTATTAAAAAAACATTGACACTGTTTCTGTGTTTTTTATTTCTTACTGCACTGTTATACAGTAGTTTTTGTTCTGCATATGAAAGAAAAACTGGAGAGAGAATGGAAAATAGGGTTTTCTCCAAAGAATTGCTGGATATCTCAACTATGTCTCTCAAGCTGCAAAGCATTCTTTGATTGTGAATTTGATGATTTTGAAGTATCAAGCAGGATAGCTGCCTGAGGGTTTGTTATCCATCGACATGCGTGTCTAAGGGGTCATTCCCTTCCAGACCATGTTAAGTCTGGGATTTTGGATGCTGCTCTAGACAAAAATTTCTTATTTGGACCCAAAGTTGAAGCTGTCTTCAGAAAGCTGGAGGAGAAGGGTAAATCTCTGCAGACTGTCAAGGACTTTCTGCATGTTCAGCCACCCAAGTTTAGTAGAAACTATCCCATTAAGCCTTGGTCCTTTCCTCCCTGTCAGTACTGGAAAAGTTGAAAGGAAAGAACAGTGAGGCAACACAAAAGATGGCAATCAAGACCTGCTTCAAGGCCAAGTCGACCCTGACCACAAGGGCCCAGCAGGAAGCAACAGTGACTCAGCTGGTCTCCTCTATGCTCCATCCCCCTCAAGTCCCACCCTGACCATGCCCCATCCCTTTCTTCCAAACCTCCCTCTGTCTTCAAAACGAGAGGAAGGGCTTTCCCTTGTTTACCATGAATGCACCAAGATAACCCAAGACAAATGGGTACTAAGCATTATCAAAACAGGTTACAGAATGTCTTTCGCCTCTCTTCTAAAGCCTGCAAGCATTCCTTCTGCGCCCCCAAATCAAGTATGAGAAGCGCTGATCTAAGTAGGCCTGCTTTTCCTTGTTCCAAGAAAGGAAAGAACTTTCAGACCCATCTTTGAGCTTTCAAAATTAAACAGGTTCCTTGTGGTCCTAAAATTCAAAATGCTGACCATACAAAATTCCTAGCTATACTTTTTCTTCAGGCCTTTATGGTCACCTTAGGTGTAAAAGATGCTTATTTACATATTCCCATTGCAAAGCCCCACAGGAAGCATCTTCATTCCAAAGCAAGTGGAAATCATTATCAGTTATGTGCCTTTGGCTTATCTACTGCACAGAGCATATTCAGCAAGGGCCTGGCCCTAGTGATAGCCTGCTGCTTGAAAAGGGGCATTCAAATCTACTCCTACTAGATAACTGCCTAATCCAAGTGGATTCTGTAGAGGAGCTCCTTTCCACCCTACTCCTAACTGTGAGCATTTTCTCTGACCTAGGTTTTACCATAACTCTAAAAAAAAATCCAACCTCTCCATCTCGAAAGCTGTCTTTCTAGGGGCCTTGCTGGACATATACCTTCAAAGGGTGTTCCTCTCAGGAGAAAAGATCACCTTCTTGACAGAGTACTTCCACTCTCTCCTTTCCTTCTCAGTTATTCCAGCAAGGGAAATCCTGAGAGTATTAGGGGACATGGTCTCATGTATCCTGATAATCCTCCCTAGCCAGACTACAACATGAGGAAGATCCAGTGGTTTCTCAATATATGGAACCAACACAGTCAGTCCCTCAACCAGCAAATTAAACTTCTTTCCTGTTTGAAAGGGGAGCTAGATGGTGGATCCCTGTTTCAAACAAAACTTAGTATGTACCATTCAGGACCCCTCATCCAATCCAGGCCTTGACCATAAGTGCCTCAGACCAGACTGGGGGAAGGGGGGGGGTTGCATTCAAACGGCCTCCAAGCTCAAGACAAATGGAACAAAAGCTTTATAAAAAAAACATAAATATAAAGGAAATGCTGTCTGTTCTCAAGGGCAACCTAGTTTTCAAGGATCTATGGAAACTCAAGGACTTACTGTTAAAGACAGACAATGCTATAGTGATGTGGTACATAAACAAGTATGGGGTGTTCACTCATATCCTCTGTGTCACCTAACATTTTCTCTGTGGGACACAGCTTAAGCCTTGAGGCCTGTGCCTTCTGGTCAACTACCTGCTGGCAGAAAACGGTTCATGAGCAGATCCCCTCAGAAGGTCAGAAGTGAACCTCGTGACTGGACATTAAACAAGTATGTGTTCAAACACATCTGCCTATCTTAGGGTGTGCCAGAAACCGGCCGTTCTGCTTCAGTCCAAAACAATTAGCTGAAAAAATGTTGTTTATTGGCCAAATATCCCAAGGTCTGGAGGATGGATGCCTTCTTCTTTCCACGAACATGTCTGTTTCTGTATACATTCCCTTCCACCCCCTCATCCATAGAGTGCTTCTGAAAATCAGGGAGTAAGGGCTTTTAATACCATTCCCCACGCACGAATCATAGAAAAAATCACTAAGCTAGGCATCAATCCCTATATCACTAGGTGGGTTGCAAACTGGCTCACAGGTAGAACCCACAGTGTGAAAGTACCAGACTCCAAGTCAGACTGCCGACCAGTCATGAGTGGAGTCCCATAGGGTTCGGTCCAGGGTCCTCTCCTGTTTGTTATCTACTTCTCTGAAGTCCAGGCCCACGAAGGGACTCTGGCTGACAAAGTTTGCAGACAATTGCAAGTTGGGAGCTATTATTAACTTCCCAAGCGATGTTGACATCGTACAGAAAGGCCTCACTGAGACCAATGACTGGTGTCAGAACCATGGCCTTAAGCTCAATGCCAAAACATGTGTCGTCATCCCCTTTGGGAAAAACCCTGTTCCCATGAATTACCACATTGATGTTACTCCACTGAACACAGAAGGCATTATAAGAGATCTGGGAACACAGGTTGACAGCAGCCTCTCTTTTGACCACCACACTGCCACTGTGGTCATAAAGTCTTATGTGGCACATCTCATTACTAAGGGTTTTGCATCCAGGAAGAAAGAGGTCATGGTCTCCCTCTACTCTTCCCTCATTAGGACAATCATTAAGTACAATGCCCCATTTGGCATGTACCTCACTAAACACCTGCAACAACTGGAAAGGCCGCAAACGTACCTCACAAAGAGGATCCTAGGCCTTAAACATTTGTCCTATATGGACAGACTAAAAATACTCCAACTGTTCTCTGTCTCATATCGTCTACTTAGAGGTAATCTCTGCTTAGCTCTGTTAGAAATGCTACATCTAAAGAAATCCCAATCCATTCGCACCATACGCTCCAGCGACCTCAGCCTCATTACCCCAATCAACAGAACATGCTGGAGAGACAGGTTCATAACCCAGAGACTGCCCATGCTATGGAATAGACTTCCCATACATGTCAAGCAGAGCATCTCACTGGCCCTCTTCAAGAGAAAATCTTGATGAGTGGATGGGAAATAGAAAATTCACCCTAGGGATCACTCCAGTGGCTTTACTCGACAGAGGCACCGAGAACTAAGGTCGGGTGGCACGATGCCAGGGCAATCCTATGGGCTAGGCTTGTAAAGGCTCCAGGGCCATTAGCCTAGTACACACCTATGAACCTATAAGAGAGGTGCTGATACCACCCTTTTGGCTGAGGTAACATTGGTTCTTTGTCCTACACAGTCTGAGCAGGGAAAAACTGTGGTTGCTTCCACAACAGGTAGACCTTCTACCTGAAAACAGAAGTTCCATTATACATTTCAAGTATAGCACCTTGAGGCTGATAGCTTGGTTAATATGCTAACTGCTCCCCAAGGTCTCTCTTTGGACAAGGATATGCTAGCTATCTTAAAGGAAACTAGAAAATCAAACACTAGAAAATATTATATTTCTATCTGGTGTCAGTAACAGATTATCATTTGTAGGTCAGCAGAGATCAACCAACGTCTTACCTACCTTTCACACATATTCAAGTCTGGTGTGTTGTCTTTCTCTTCCATTAAGATACACTCTTTAGCCACCTCCACCTGCCTACCAATGCAGCCTCCTCTTTTCTTTCAAACTTTTATGAAACAGTTATTTAAGGCTATTATGCACCTAAGGCCTACCAGAAGAGCTCTCTGTCTCCCTCAGTTTTGTGATGGAAAAACTCAGTTTACTTCCCTTTGAGCCAGCAAATAAAGATGACATAGGATTTCTTTTTTGGAAAACATTTTTAGTTGTTATTACATGGCTAGGTGGGTTTCAGAATGGCAAGCCTTCATGTGCCCTAAACCCTTGTTTATTTTTCACCAGGACAGAGCTACTTTTGTGACTAATCCCTCTTTCATGCCCAAGCTGGTTTCACAACTTCCTTTGAGTCAGTCCTTACATCTTCTTGCCGCCTTCTCTCACCTACAGAATCAGGAAGAATGCATCTTGCATTCATTTGAAGTTTACAGACAACTCAAATATTATCTGGACAGGACCAAGACATTTAGAAAGTGCAGCCAACTCTTTGTAGCCTTTGTAGGACACAACTAAGAAATCCTATCAGCAAACAGACCATCTCAAAATAGTTTTCCAGCTGCATTGCCTTTTGATGTCATCATGAAAAACAAATTTCAGAATATATCAGACTGCATTCAAATTTATTTATTTATTTATTTATTTTACATTTGTTAACCGGGTTAGTCCAGCTGAGCATTAGCTCGTTTTCAGTGGAGACCCGAGGAGAAAAGCTCCGCAATCAGTATTAACAATTTACATGAAGTCAGCAAGAAAATTGCATTTGCAGCTAAAACAATTCGAGAAATATAAAATAACAAACTTAAATATAAAATAGAAAAAATAACATTTTACATTAAAATTTTAGAGAAAACAGTTGGGTACAAATGTTAGAAATCAAACTGCAAAAAGCATTTACAACAAATCATACAGAAAAGCAATAGAGTACAATGTCAGAATTTTTATAACAAAAACTTAGGTACAATGTCAATGTAGGGAAAACATTATTTCTAAGTAGTTAGAAGCTAAGAAGCAATTACAGCTTCTCACTTCAAATAGAGCTTCTGCAGTTACTAGTACATTTCTTAGAGGAGTTCCCACCAGAGAAATGTTACAGTCTGCTACTTGGTCCTCTGTTCACACCTTTACCAAACATTGCAACCTTCCTATGTTTTCCAGAACTGGATTTGCCTCTGTAGTCTTGCAGGGCATTCTAGCTTTTAGCTTCCTAACTAAATTGTATTCAAGCCTCCTTCACTCTCAGATTTGAGACTTTCCCCATATTGTTATTACTGCAACAGTTAAACACAATGAACATAATGGAGTTGTGTCTGCTTACCATAAATGTAGAAGTCTGAGTGTCTTCACTGTTGCAGTAGGTCTTCCCTCCCTCCTTCCCCTCTGTCATTCCATAAGGTTGGTGTGGGAGCACCTATCCTACCCCTTCCCCTGCTGCTTCCACCCCCTCACCCTCATTAGGCCTTTAGGGCCTTTTCCTTCCCACAACTCAATGGGAACCTTTAGGTGGCTTGTGCTCCAGGCATGCTGAGCTGCTTATTTTATGATTTTGATTTTTCTTTTTATTATTATTATTATGGGACAAATTAATGTAATTTTGGTGCTATATGCGTATTCATGAGCATGTGCATACTGGTTTATTGATGGGCATTTTAAGTATATATGTGGCAACATGCTTGTTTTGATTTGTGGTTTTTATTTCTTGAATTGCTTAAGTTGCAGTTAGGAAACATGCAATGCAAGATTGCTATATAGATGTATTTTATTCTGGATCGGTCCTTTTTCATGTGCTAACACCAATATTGCTCCATATAGACTACTCATTGGTTGCTCAACATTTTTATACAACCATTAAAGATAGTTTAACATCTGAATTTAGATTGCTTCTACTACAAAAGCACGGATCACTGATTTGTAAGTATTTGTATGCTTTTTATTGGCCATTCAAATTTCTATATTGACCAATGAAGAAGGAATAGCTTTTTTATCATGTAAATGTCAAGACTGGATGCAGTTTTCTGATCAACCAACAGAGCTTTACGAAAACTATAACTCCTTTACATCTTATATGTGATTGATCCATGCTTTTTGATCAGAACCAATGACTTGGAAGTGCCTGTATGCTTTTTATTGGCCATTTGATTCTATAGTGACCAATGAAGGAGGAATAATCCTTTTAGTATGTAAATGTCATGATTAATGTGTTTTTTTGACCAATCGTAGAGTTTTAGAAAAAAAAGACTTATTTATATTTTTTATGCAGTTGGTTGAGACACTTTTTAAGAGAACATGAACTTTTAAGACTTGAAAAAGGGCTTATGCCTGAAATTGCTCGTCTTTTTATTTGTGTAATAGCAATTTATTTTGGTTTATTAAAGTATTTGCTTTATGCTTATCGCTGAGGTGGTTTTGGTACTTTGTTTCTTCGTATTTATACACAAGTTCCAGTACCTACCTTTAATGGCTAGGAATCTTCATCTGATGAAGCAGTTTTGGAATTTTACTGTGAAAGCACTTATTCCGTTTATTAAATTCATTCAAGTATTTTGTGCTGTTTTATGCAGTTTATTCATTGACGTCTCCAGCTGTGTTTCCAGCTATAGCTGTTTTGCTGATTTAGTGTTTTAAAAATTATTTTCTGAAAATATGTTTTAGATGTTACCCATATGAGGAAAATGTCTTTGGCATAGTGTCATTCCAGATTTCATATACATGATTATGGTTACTTATAGAGTCTACTTGTATTTATAATTTGTTAATATTGTTGGATTATTTGTTGGCATCCTTTCAGGTGTGTTTTCTTTACCAATCTGTTCTGGTTGGCTTTTGTATTAGTTGTGTGAGACTATATAGTATTAGGTTTGTTTTCTGCTGCACGTGTGCTTCTAAATACGAGAGTACAGAACAGGATATGCTGGTCACCTTGTGTTATGGTGTTTCTTTTCGGTATGGTGGACAGCTAGGACACTACATCTTCTAATGTATTGATATTGTTTGTTGTACTGCTTGGAGGTATACGGATTATAACTATATCCAGTTCTGCATGTGGGTTATTATAAGATCAGCAAGAGAATTTGAATTTTGTCATCTGTAGAGGTAGTTAGGTTGGACTTGAATATTTGGAGTCGATATGAGTAAATAAACTAAAACAGCAGAAAGGATTGTTCATATCTATTCTTATTATCTATAGTCTGAAGGTATTTTTTGTCAGTACTAGTCTGCTGTAGTAGCTGACCCAGCTGGGAATTTCTGTTGTTTTGTTATAAAAAACTCATGGCATGGATGTGATATATTTTATGTCCTTGTTGGGAATATAAATTTAGACTGTAGTATTGAAGTAGGTGTGTCCATCATCATCCGTGTATATGTATGTATGTGTGTGTGTGTGTGTGTGTGTGTGTGTGTGTATGTATGTATGTATGTATGTATGTGTGTGTGTGTGTGTGTGTGTGTGTGTAATTCATAATCAAGTAGATGGGACAAACAGCAAGCCCTATATACAGAAGGACATGTGAGAGCAAAGGGGTGCAGAATGTATAATGGACAAAACACCAAGAAACCTGATGAAGACTATTTTCTGCTTTGACAACTATCAGGCAATATTAAAAAAGAAAGGAAATTGTAGCACAAAACCCAGAAAACAGATTACTGTCAGTTGTGAAGCATAGATAATATGTGCATACAGAAATTTGTATTGTCAGCTGGGCATATACGTTTTAGTCTGGTAAACATAGTAGCAAAAGAGGCAAGAAAGACATGAAGACTTCCTGAGGAGTAAATTACTTGATTGCTAGTAAATGTAAAAGAATTTTGGATGTGGACCTGAGAGATGTATGAGGTACACCCACATGAGTATATTCCACCAGTCGGGGGATAAATAATTGCATAGCCTTATATGCATATGCACCTATGAATGCTTTCTGTTTGAGTTTCAGAAAAGCTGTTGTTTAATTATCATATAGGAGGTTGTTGACAAATTTGAGTGGAATGCTAAAACTTCTAAATTAATGCATCGGAAGATGATTGTGGCAAAGGGATTCAGGCTGAGGAGGGACACTAATGTGAATACAGCAGACACTGAAGTGCTACAGTGGTGTCCCTTAGTTTTTGGTTTTATACTCTGAGAACATCTCTGATATATCACTAGTTTTTGGAAGAGCTTAAATGCGCTTGTCAGTTTCTCCAAAGCTGATTCAATGATAACAGGTACTGGAATTAGTACACACAGAGGTACTGTGGGTGTAGATAGCAGCTAAGTTTCATTAGAAACATGTAAAACAACTTATTTGGGCATTATCAAGCTGAACAAGACATGCTGAAGAAAAGTATATGTGGTACTTTTTGTGTTGTTGTTTGTCTTTCGGCTTTTCCCGGTAAGGGGTCGCCACAGCGGAACTCCAGTCCGCTAATGATTGGCAGTAGATTTTTACGAAATGCTGAGGTGCCAGCTCGACACTTAACCTTCAACGAAGGCAGCCCATTCATGCACGCATGTCTTTCGAATGCTACCCAACCGCGGGGAGGACATGCAGACTCCACACAGAAGGCACTCCCAAGCCCAGCCGAGAATTGAACGGGAGAACCTCTTTCTGTAAGGTAACAACGTTACCGCCGTACCTAGGTACTTATTCAGATCAGTGTGAGAAATAGATAGTCAAAACCACTAGGATGCTTGATTTTATTTTTAGTTTTAATTTGACTAATTCAAATAAAAATGGGCTGCTACTGTTTTGCAACACCTTAGTAGGATGCCATTTAAAAAAACTGTTTCCCTTTCTAGAGAGCATACAGAGCAACACAGTAGGGTCTGCTACTACAGTTATCATAGAAGAGGCTATACCAAGATAAGGATGAAATGCTATAATGGTTTATATAAAATGGATATTTTGAAGAGCGGAAGGGCTTCTGTATAATTAGTGACTTAATGAGGAGAGACTACAACAGAATATGTACACAGTTCAAGAGTGAAGAGTATATATGAGAAGACGCTAAAGAAATTATACTTGAGTGCAACAGATGGCATGGCAGACAGGACTGATTTGATCGGGAGGAAGGCAATAAGGCAGAGTGTATTCTGTAAAGTTCCAGAGTAAGAACAATGACAGGCAGGGGAGAACAACTAATAGGGAGAAAAATTTAGTTGTAAAAAGCGTGAGGAACCTTTAACACACAGAGGTTGCTGGTCCCATAGAATGTTTTACATGAACACGTGATTAATGTTGATTTAAATTTAGGGCTAAAATTGAGATTTTAATTGGATGGGTGCCTGAAGACTACTATATCACTGGAATATCTTAGTGCAGTCTGTAAAACTGGTAAAGTAAAATAATGTTCACAGGGACAATAATGCCACATATTTTTTCGTAATGCACTTCATGTGTAACACTTTTCCCCAACTTCTACAATTCTTTAGTTATTTCTCACATGGCTTCCCTCTGAACTATCTAATATTGTTATCCTAAGGTCTTTCTTAACTTATTTTTTTGAATTAATGGTTAAAATATAAATACCCACAGTAATATATCTCGGCTCTTTACTTTAACACTCAAAAGAAATGGCCAGCACTTGTTAGAAAATTAAAATTTATTTGCAGCCAGGGAACAAAGCAAACCAGTTTCACTTGTCTGTATAAGCCTTTTCAGTGCTGTCTACCATAATAAAAACATTTCTCTTAAACATTCATGTGTCACATGTATCAGCATCACATAATAAACTGCCTTTTATATACATCAATTGATTGAACAACATAGTATTGATTTACGAACCAAGGGGCACAGGAAAATAATTTTCTTGGGTGGTGAAAGCCAGGGTACCTTTTTGGCTAGGCTTGTATAGGCCCAAGGGCCGATAGCCTAGTACCTACCTATGAACCTAAAAATGTATCATTTAATCTAGAATAAAACATTGTGTCCAAACGAGTTATCTATTTTCTTTGTGATTCAATATAGCATTATCTTCCAAAACTAATCAATACCAGTACATACTAATCTAGCCTCCTTATATATTTTATGTATTTTGTATGCTTGAATAAAACATTTTCTCCCCATTTACACCATATTGCATATAAATCTGCTGTTTGAACATGCTTTTAGTCTGACCTGCATAGAAAACACCACATGTTGTTGTATCTTTCAGCTTTTTCCCGGTTAGGGGTCGCCACAGCGGAACTCCGGTCCGCTAATGATTGGCAGTAGATTTGTACATACCGAGTTGCCAGCCCTGATGCACAACCTTCAACGAAGGTATGCCCATTCACGCATGTCTCCACACAGAAAATGCTTTAGCTGAGAATCGAACAGGACAACGTCTTACTGTGAGGCGACAACGCTACCGCAGCACCACCACCGCAGCATAAACACCACATACATTATGCTAAAGCATTCATGTATGAACCACAACATCTAATAAAATGACGAATAATAAAACTTTTTAAAACATTTGCTGATGTGAAATGGTTACTTTGTACCACATATATACAACATTTGCAATGATCACAAGGTTTTGGAACCAAACCTTGTTTTTATATTCTGAAAAACGTTAAATTTCATGCAGAGGCAGATTGTGGCAAAGTGTGAATTTTCTGTTTCCCCTATGATACCCACGGCTTGGTATATTTAAAGCATAGGACCCCCACATGGTTATTTTTTTTGTATTGAGAAAATGGTACATTGTCATTTTCAGTTTGGGAGACCAAGATAATACTCTGTAGTGTAACTAGCAGGACAGCAGTGTATCAGTATTTCAGTCTAGAACATGGTTTTGTATGGGATTGATTAGGGACTTATGTAATGCAGTGCCAAAAACACAATCACACATATGCTCCTTTTGGAAAGCTCATGCCGTTGTTTTTCTCTGTCCTTCCGATGGTTTTGATTTGTTGAATTCACAACATATGTGCTTTCTGTATAATATATGTTTGCATGTAGTGCGTGCGTGTGTGTGTGTGTGTGTGTGTGTGTGTGTGTGTGTGTGTGTGTGTGTGTGTGTGTTTTATTTGGACCTGTGGCATAAGATTAAAATTCATATGTTTGTGTGTAAAAATCCTAATCATAAAAGACTGAAACGTCAAGCTCCTTTACACCCCCCATTCCTCCTGTATCTTATATACTGAATTTGAGAATGCACTGAAGTGAGGAAATAGCAAATTTCTTTTCCCTGCTATATTGCAATACAGGTATTTTTCTGCATTCTGAGATTTTGATCTCAATATGTTGGCAAATGCACATGTTCGACATTCCCAATATTTGATATGTTGATATTTATATGTGTGTAGCGTCACAACAGTTACCAGCATTTGCTCTATATTTGACATCGGAAATAACATAAAAAAACAGCTTTGCTGAATGTTTCATTATAGTGTAATAGGCGGCCATGGCGGTGCAGCTGTTAGAGTTGTCGCCGCACAGCAAGAGGTTCTCCGGTTCGATCCTCGGCTCGGGTGCCCTCTGTGTGGAGTCTGCATGTCCTCCCTGTGGTCACATGAGTTTCCTCTGGGTGCTCTGGTTTCCTCCCACATCCCAAATACATACTGTAGGTGGATTAGACACTCTAAATTGGCCCTAGGCGTGAATGCGTGCATATGTGTGCCTTCTTGGAACCCCAAGGTTGGGCACCGGGCTGGGAACTCAACATCGTAAAACTCTACTGCCAATCATGAGCAGACAGGTGATCCGCTGTGGTGACCCCTAACCGGGAAAAGCCAAAAGAGGAAGTTTCATTATAGTGTAATGAAGATCTGCCATAACATATCTTTAAAGAAACCTCACATATCATGTTGTTCTAATTCTAAGTGCTTAATTGAATTGAATATAGCCATTATGATGAAATATGACAGTGTTGTAGGCAAAACTAAACACAATAGAGCAAAAATCTTCTCCATCAAAACCATATAAATCCAAAAAAAGTGGAGAAGATTCATACTCTTGCTCATTTAGCCCAGGAGTCAGTAACTCCCTAGTATTTACTAAAATATGGATTCATGTTGTCAACTTTTGGTGGCATTATTCTATTGATAGCAATAAAAGCAAAATTTGATTGTGCATGCTTTGCCTTATGTTTGTATAGACTACTTCTGTTTTTCTTACTCCTAATATCTCTTGGATGTAAACTTACAACTTTCATTAAGCATTCTTGATTTGTGCCCTATAGTGAAACAACCTTGTGTATGTTGTCCTAAGTATACCATCAACTGGCCCTGTAAGTAATAATGTCTGATGTCCAAACTCCTGTGTGTATTCCAGGCAGAAAATGAGCAGTAGGCATAGCTCTCAACCTTCCATTTCCAAAATGAGGAACACTGGTCTTCATAATGTGGAACAAATGGGAAAAATGTGCAACACATAAAATGGCTTACTAACAGCTTCAACTAGGAAGGTCATAGGATGGTTAAAATATGTTGGTTTTACTTATAAAAAAGATCTTGTAATGAATTAATATGATTTAGTTCTATTTAATACGAATATCAGTTAACAACATTCCTATTACTGAATGTGTGACAGGCCCTTTTCACTGTGGAACTTCAAAGAACATGAACTTTTTAATACCTCAAATGAGGTATGTTCCTCATAATGAGATACACTTGAGAGGTATGGCAGTAGGTAAATATGTTTACAAAATAAACAAATCCTTCTTGTTTACAGCCTAACAACTTACTTGATACAATATTATTAGTCCGTTTCTCTTCCAAAAATCCTTTCAGATACTCGCCTTTTCTTAAACTAAATTTAGAAGTAGAAGACAGGAATGTGAGGTATTATCATAGATTAACGTAGGTCGATGATCATTAATGATTTTACTAATCAGGAAGGTGTAGCTGCTATAACTAGTACAAAATCTGATATGAGAAATTTTGTGGTATCTCAAGAAGAAACATATAATTAAATTCTTGCCTTGTACTGAACTCCATTGTAGACTAAGCACCACTTTCATTCACTATTGGTATAGCAGTTCCATCAGTTGCATTAAATAATAATTAAACTGAAAAAGTGTATAACTTCTGGCTTATAACGAAGAACTTTCAACTCCCCAATAGGTATATTAGTGCACAGAAGGACCACATCCAGGGAGCTAAATTCCAAGTCCAGTCAACCTGCACATTGGCCATAAGCTGTAAGAATTCCATAGTGTCCTTAACCCATGCACTTATAAGAGACACTGAAGGTTTAATACATTTTTCAGAAAACGTAGACTGAGGTTCAGTAAAAGATTGCCTTCTAGCAACTATTAGTATATTGAGAGAGTTTAACATTTTTGTGCAATTTAGGTAAACATAAAATGTTGAGGTGCTGGTACAGCCACCAACGTTTCTTGAGAAATGACACCCAAGTCAAAAAATATTGTAAAAAAAGTGTTGATCTTTTGTTTAAATGATAATGTTGTATCATCCCATTTCCCAATCCAGCATTGGCATTGTTGGATTAGGCAATGGTTTCCACATATATAACATGTTATCCCATAACACAACTCCACCCACTTTATCAGCTGTAGTTATAAAAAAGGATTTCTCCCATTTTTCTGAATCAATAATGTTATCCCCAAACCTTTTAAAATATATTTAGATGCCTTAAGAATGCCTTATATCACAGCTTGTTTAAAACACTTAGATGAGAAATAGGTAGAAAAGTAGATTTTCTAATCATGAATGGAATTATGTCAAAAATGATATCACTCTTTTCATGTCCAGCATACAAAATTCTTAAATTTGAAGAATAACAAAACTTTAAAATCAGAAACTGATTGTACTTGTGAAATATAATAAGAAGGTGCCAACCCAAGACTTTATTCAGCAATAGTAAATCAGGTTCAGTTAAGTGAAAATCAGAAGTGTTAATAACCAAGTTATTATAGTTCACACTGTAGTCTTGATTCACATAACCAGCATGTCCTGAAATGCCTTGCCTATTAAGCTGACATTTAATGTGCTTTCTGTCATCTTTTCTGATTGTTCTTTTACCAAAGATGGATCAGGTGTCGGATGGCATTTTGTTACATTTCCAGCATCCTCTGATTCACCTAATAATTCTACATCTGTGTTCATCAGTGAAGATGAACTGTTTGTGGTTCATGAATAAAAAAAAATGACTCAGACCACTTGAGAATAAATCTCATGTCGCCCTTTTTATATTTACCTCTAAAGTGCTTATCGTTGTTACACCATCATTATGTAAATTAGAACACAGATGTTTGCTTGTTTTCATCCCTATTAGACTCCTATTCCTTTTTTCATAACCACCACCTGATTTTACTTAATATTATTGCTAAAATCCGTTTACCATTAAACATAGATTCATTTATTCTGTCATTCCATATAACATAAAATAACATTTTTCTCTATTATTTTAACATATTCTTTACTTCTGTTCTTATATCTGTATTTAATCATGTCCATGTTTATTTTATCCACTTTTTATATCTTGAAAAATTTTATCATGTCCATGTTTATTTTATCCACTTCTTTTATATGTTTGAAAAACTTGTCTTTATATAGTTCCCCATAACTTTTTACTCTTTTACATTTCAAAAACACATTTTGCACTTTCTTCTTCTTGATGATGTAAACCTATTCTATTACTTTTTTATATGTTATATTTCCTTTTACTGGCAATTTATGTATTACTAGTCTTCATAAACCATCTTGACATCCGACTTCCTGATTAAACCATTTGCTTCTTATTTTTATAGCTTTAATTTTTTTCATGTTAGATTTTTCCATAGTTTTACATAGTAATGTTTTATCATTACATTCTATACCATCAATTTTTATTTTCCACAAAAATATTTTTTCTTGGTTGCATTTTATTTCTTCATTTATACACTCCTTTTCTATCTTATTCTGTTTTACCATACCCCAAACTTTATCATACGTATATTTGCACAGTTTTACTACTAATCTCTCATCTTTGTCATTTCTCTACTTTAATGCTTTGTACAAATTTAATCAAGCAGCATATACCACTGGGTTAATTAACCCTATACCTCTTCCGCCTTTATTTACACACAAAACACCTCTTTTTACTGTGTTTAATCAAGGACCCCATATAAATGAAAACAGTTCTGCAATAATTCCTTGTCATATACTGTTGGCAACATAAATACACTTGCTAAGTATGCCATTTTTCCCATCAGTACTTGAATTTATCAAATAACCATTTTTTTCTAAATTATAATTTAGATGTTCTCCAGAAAAATCAGGTTTGTTCTGTTTCTTCTGTTGTTTTTTCCCTATTGAATTCTAGTTGCTCTTTATTCGCAGATTTTATACCTAACACAGAAATTCCATTCATCATAAAATATATACAACCGATCCTTACTACATCACCTAAACCTTTTCTTTTCTCTTTATTTAAAGCAATCCCTATTTTTCTAGACACTCATTTGTACAAATGATTACTTCTTTTATCCAAATTTTGTGTTTTGAAATTATTATAATGTCTTCTGCATATGTTAACAGAACTGGAATTCTTAACCCTTCAGCTGTTATATACTTTGCCTCCTTCATTTTGTAATTTATTTCACATACTATCACATTCATATCTAATGCAAATAGTATACAGCTCATTGGACATCCCTGTGTTACACCACTCTTCTTATGTACTTCTTGGCTTAACCAGCCAATTACAGGTATTTTTACTTTATTATTACTATATGCTGACATACATGATTTCCTAACTTTCTCTTATATTATATTCTTTTATTATTATCCATAAGATTTTATTTCCAATTGCATCAAATTCTTTATCCAGGTCTCCTATCTTGATTTTTGCTTTTTCTTTTCTATTCATATTATTATCCACAATTTCTCTGTCATTAATAATTCTTGACAGCCCTTTCCCATTATACTGTATATGTTATCTTCCATAATATTTCCCATTTTAATTTCAAATTTCTTTTGTAGTATTTTCATAAAGATCATATCATTATTATTCAATACTGTTGGTCTACATTTTGTTAATTGTCTTCTGTCTTCCTTCTTCCATATGAATTCAAGTATTCTACTACATAGTTTTTATAATAAAACCTTCATTAAACCATTCATTCAAAAATCTTTAAAAAAAATTTTGTGCCAATCCTTTAAATTTTTATGCATTCCGTATCTTATTCCATCAGCCAAATCTATATTTACTTGTCTAATACTTTATCTAGCTCATTTAAAGAAATCTCGTTTTTCAACTTTTTTTCTCTTTTTCTGTTTACCTTTTTACTTTTCATGTCTTTTTCACTATCTTCTTTTTTCTTTAAACATTTTCTTGTACATATTGTGTTACACTATTCATAATCTTTTCCTGAGTTCTTTCTCCTTTTATATTTTTCTCTTATTATACTACCCTCTCCCTTTACTAGTCTGCTTAAGTAACTTGATACTACTCTTTTTTTCTTGTAAAAAATCTTTGCTTATATAACAATTCTTGTATTGTTTCGTGATTTCTTTCATGTAATTCTTTTATTTTTGTCAAAGTACTTTCTATCACTGTGTTCTAAATCTTTCCATGTGTTATATGTTCTCTTATATTTTTCTTTTTCTACTTTTTTCACATCATATTGCCACTGCCAAAAACATTTTTATTTTTTTTCCTTAAATATCATCCACCATTTAGACCAGTTTTTTATAAAATATTCTCATAGTACTATGATCTTTCCATAACTATAGTACTAATCTGTTTCCTTCATACCGTGCTTTCTTGTTTATCCTTTTTATTCCCATGGCTATTTTTTTATATATTGTTTTCCTTTGTGTCTAGCCATATTGCAAGATGATTAGAAAATCTTGTTTCAACTCCCTCTCCTTTTCCTATAACTTAACCTTCTGATACTATAAAATATTCTATTTCAGTTCTTTACATACCTCTTTTGTAAGTCCATGATTTTTTTCCTAAAGTTTTACTTTACTCCGTCTTATAACCTCTTAACATTTTTTTATGTCATTTCCTTTCTTTTTATGCTTGCCTCTTAAATCACAATTAAAATATCCTGTTGTTATAATAATCATATTTATCACTACACAGGCTAAAATTTGATGAACTAAGATGTTCCTTTATTTACAATTAGTATAAGCATTTAATGTTATAATTCTATATACTTGTTCTTTCCATTTTAAATCTACAATGGTTAATCTTCCCAGTTTTGCTAAAGTTATATCTGATGTTTTACTGCATTTCTACAGAATATGGCTATTCCAGAACATCTCTTATTTCCCAGATTCCAGATTATCTTTTCTCATAGTTTCTCTGTAATTTTTCTTCATTGTTAAAAATCTTGTGTCTTCTAATATAATTGCTACATCACATGTATTACACCACTCCAAAATTCATAGCTAATTATTAGGCTACATTTCTTAATAGATCATTCTAAGCCTAACCAATTTCCTTCACAAAAGTAAGAATCAAACAGTGTATATTGTCTCTGTGAGTTATAAACATTAAACATTATAATAAGGCCCACTCTTTAATGTATATGTTCTTTTTCATCCAGTTCCTTTCTTATTTTCTTTTGTACTTATCCCTTAATTTTTTTCTATTTGTACCCTTTTAACAATAGAATTATATTCCCTTTTATTACCTCTCCATTTATGTCGTCATCACTTACTTCAGAACCTTCTTGTGTGTCCTGTTTATTATGTTTCCTCATCTATGTTTTTCTTCCATTTCTAATACTTCTAAAAGTTCTTCTCTTTTTCATTATACTTATTTTCATTTTTGCAATCCATTCATAAATGTCCAGTTTGTTACATTTATAACATTTCAGTTCACATTTTTGCATCATATTCCATTAACCCACAAATATGCCATTTTCTTTTGTCACAATTACTTAAATCTTTTTCACAAAAAAAAATGTTTTTGGTTGTTCCCAGTATTTTACAATACTCCTCTTCCCCTCCACATTTATCTTGCTTGGTATATGTATAATTTTTCTCTTTCTGTTTTTAAGATAATATTACAGTCCTAGCCACCAGTCTTTAACCCCTTTTATCATAAGATTTTGTGGCGTCCAGTAGTTCTTTGCATAAAGCTTTCAAATGCCCTTTCAAAGTCTGTCTTTTATACTTCCGTTCAAAATTGTACAAGAATCTCTTTTTTGCTTCCCTGTTAAATACTTGTATTACATAAAGATTCCATGGGTTACAGTCTTTCTTTTTTTCATATTCTTCAAGAAAATTTTCCATTGAAAAAACAGTGTCAGACAAAATGTCTCTTTGTTAATAAGAATAAATGCTCTTACCTCATGTGATTTTAAACCCATCATTACATTGTTCCACACTTCATACCTGTTTATTTCTTTGTCTTCTTTGACTCTGTTTGAATCTTTATCACCTACTTCAGTTTTTCATTTTCTTCTGCCTTCTTTTCTCCTACTCCACTTTTGCTTTCTCTGTATATGTTTTCTTTTCCATTTCACCGCTGTTCTTCAGGATTGTCTATGTATCCTCCTTTTGTATTTTCCCCCAGGAAACATCTCCTTCATTTTGTGGCTCACTCAGTACCATAATTTCTTTAAGTAAATCATCCTGCAATCCTTTCGAATGGAGTGGTCTAATTATACATCCATCATTTGCTGACTCATCTCCATCAAACAGATTTCTTTGAAACATTTCTTCAGAATTCTGCATACATGCGCTGGTCTTGATATTTGCTTTTCCTTTCATTTCTTTCACCAATCCATCATCTTTCTCTCTCCATCTGCCTACCTGTTTTTCTGGGCTGCTTCTGCACCTGGCATGGAAACAGGAAGTGGTCCTCCAAAGTAGGTCCCACTCACAACAATGAGGAGTAGAGAAAGTTCCCTGATGCCATGGCCACATTTCTCCTAATAGTATAAATACCACTGCAGGAATCCTCTGAAAAGAGGCTACTAGCCTAGTCATACTATCCTGGTTAATGAAGAATGAATAACTAAATAAATAAAGTTAACTTAGTTACATTTCTCCTTTCTCATTATTGTTTTCATTTTGTTGTGTGTGGTGTTTATATTATTTGCTTGATTTTGCTTATGGAATAGGTCTTTTATGTAGTTTTTGTTTGGTTTTATGAATGTGTTTCTTGTGTGTAGTTTTCAGCTTTGCTTTGAGAAGATTTGTAATGGTTTTATGGAGCTGGTTTAGTTAGTGATATTATTTTAACTGCATAGTATGTTCAGCTGTATTTTAAGTGGGTTTATCTTAGTTTAGTTTTTGAAGATCTGGTTCATTTTGAAAGTTGTGCAATTTTCCAACTGGTTGGCTGCAGTCTTTTTTATGTTTAATTACTTTTTATAAGAATTTTAAGATACAGGTTCTTTGGGTATGATTTAAGTGAAGGTAATTGCTATGAGGTGTTAATGTTTATTCTGAGCATTTGCTGTGCAGATATTTTTTCTTCCATAACTGAGGGTTGACACAGTGTGTTAGAGTAATATTTCTGATTGGTAGAGAAGATGATGATATGCATATGATGGTAATAAATGCCTTAGTGATGTGCATAAGATGTAGATATGTAAAAACATGTTCCTCCTGAAAAGTACTACCCAGCTATCAGAGGTTAATAAATTTTTGTATGTGGATGTGTCATTAGGAGCAATGTTTGTATAAAACACACATATAGTAAATATACTACCCACACAAACACACAAATGTGTGTGTGTGTGTGTGTGTATATGTTTTCTACGAAATGACCAGGCTAGAACTTGGTTGGACAAAGTAAAACAATATTGGGTCTGGTGTTTCTGCATAAAGCCCTGTAAGAAGCAAGATCCTTTTTAGAAAGACAAATTACATAAAATATCACTGAGCCATCCGCATAGTACCGTCACAGATCAAACTGCTACTGTCTTGAAACATAATTTGCAGATCAAAACTATCAAACACATTAGTCCCTCAAAAACAAAATCCTAACCAGTAAATAAAAACATAAATAAAAAAAGATATATCAAAACATGGAAGCATACATCCAACTCAAATATATTACTAAATCTGTTCTATGATCAGAATTGAGCACACTTTACATTAAAGAAAACACACAAAAAATCTAATTTAATTTTGAGTATTTGTAGTGCATATCATTTTTTCTTTCATAACTGGGGAACAATGAAAGGCATTTAAAATGGTACAAAATAACCCCCGAGGAAAGAAAGAAAAAAATCCACAAATAAACCCCATAATCAAGAAATGAAACAGTGTAGGAAGGAACAGGAAGTGAATAAAGTATGCATGTAGACCAACACTGGGATTTAGAAAGGCTTAGTGAGTTTGGGAGCAGTTTTCTCATTAACGCTAAGCCTTTCTGATTCGGACTGAGTTACTGCTGTGTTTTTCTCCTTGTGGGGGCCTCAGCATGGAGGGTGGTCTCTTGGATCGAGCTGCATGCTAATGCAGAAGTCTTTGTGAGCAGCTTTATTAATTAGCCATCTGCTCTTCCCTAGAAATGCGCCACCTTGCAATTCACTTTTATAACTGTTTCAAAGAATCACAAAGCCAAGTAAAATGTTACTCTAGGAGAAAAAAGTGACCGTCGTTAAAACATGGCAGTTACCCGTGTGCTACTTTGGGACTATTTGCAGTGTAGGTATGTTTAGTGAAGATGTGGGTGTAGAGGGTGTGTTATTTGTGTATATATGTGGATGTGCTTGTGCTTGTCTGTAGGGCCATGAATGAAGCTGCATAAATATGCATGTGAGTATGTCTGAATATGTCTGGGTAATCATACTAGGGGGGTTAGGTTGGTAGTGAATTTGGAGTGCTTGTGTTTGTGCATGCATCTGTGTATTGGGGCATGCGTGTAGGTGAAAAGTTAGTGGTTCCATGAATGTAATCAACTATGGGAAACATGTTTATTTGTGTGTCTCTGTGTGTGTGTGTATGTATGTATATATATATATATATATATATATATATATATATATATATATATCTATATGTAAATAAGACTTAAGTGGGGTACCTTTGCCAGTGTGATGCATCAGCTGCTAAGGAGAACAGTAGCACAGTCAAGTGTGATAGTACTATTGTGCAAATCAGAAACATGATAATAACCCAATAATGAGGTCTTCTTCACTGTCCAGAGCTGTCTCTGAATCACATTTTCTTTCTGCCGTGGTAATTAACCAACCTGTACTGGGCAATTCTCATGAGAACTTAGTTATTTTTTTTTTAATTCTACAGCAACAGTTTCCAGAGGGGGATAAGCAGATTTGTTTCCTGATGATTACACTAGCACTAGTACCTGATTTCCTGGATTAACATCTTTAAGTCAGGCATTTGCATTATAAATCACGGTTACAACACTTCCCGGGCTGTTTGCATGTGTTCCATTACTGTGGACATTACCAACTTTATTCTGTCTTGCAAATTAACTTGTTTTTTCCTCTTCCAAAGTTTTTTAGCAATGTCAAACTGTCCTCTCAGATGCCTGCCATACAGGTGTTCCAGTGGGGTAAACCCCATTTGAAGCTTGTAGTGCCCTCTTATAGCAAACAGTATGCAGGTTAATAACTGGTCCCACTTTTTTACCATTTGCATTCATATCTTTCTTTAGCATGACTTTAGGGGCTTTTTAATAGCTTTCTATTAATCATCTGTTTGACTTTAAATAGCTAATATAATTGGTAGTACCCTTTCCATAAATTAAGTGCCTTGAACATTAAGGATGTCTAGAGGGATACCAGTTCGGTGCTGCGGTAGCATTGTCGCCTCACAGCAAGACGTTGTCCCGTTCGATTCTCAGCTAGAGAATCTTCTGTGTGGAGGCATGCGTGACTGGGCCTTCCTTCATTGAAGGTTGTGCATCAGGGCTGGTAACCCGGCACGTAAAAATCCACTACCAAACATTAGCGGACCGGAGTTTCGCTGTGGCAACCCCTAACCGGCAGTTCTGGAGCATAACTTTACCATTTCCCTGGCAATTTTAACATAATGGCATTGCATCTGCAAATTTGCTAATGTAGTCCTTTATGACTGGCTTGTAATTATACCTGCTCTTGGATTTATTAATAGTCGCACAATGACCATGGCAATGTGTTAAAACAGTACTTGCATGATAGACATTAATGTCAAGGGACTTTTGTATTCTGGATGAGGTACAGTTTTCTGACATTCTGCAAAAGGAGCATTGAGGTTCTCTATCTCCTTTACTGTGTATGGCCAGTAAAATATGACCAATACCTTTGCATTTATCTATTCCCAGGCAACCTCCAAACATGTGGTTATGGATAGCTTCATTCTAGTGCCCTTAAAATTTTAGTGACTTATAAAGAATTCTTTTCTTTTCTTTACTTACTCTGTATAAGAGGTCATTAACTCAGATTAGGGATATGAAGTAATGGGAACATCCTGTTTTCTGCCTTCCTCTACAATCCTAGTTATCTTCACTTTTGCTGTGTCTACGATATCATCTTTCCACCATGCTTTTTAAAAGATATGCAGATTACTTATAATTCCACTAACCTGCATTGAGGTAGAAGGTGTAGTTTATACACCTAAAAATACTAACACTGCAGATTCTTCTGTGTCTTACAATAAAAAGGCAGGACTAAAAAATCATCTTCTGTTATTCTTTCTTGGCTATCGACAAGGGTCCCTTGAGTGTTCTTTAGGTTGCTCTCTTTCTTAGTTTGAGTTAAAAAAAAAACACACACTCACTTCCTTTTATTTTGTTATATATTGCCCTTTCACTGCAAAGGGTATCTCAGAATAGGATTTAGCTTCAGCTTTACTGTTTTCTTGGTTTAAAGACTCCTGCTGCTTAGAGTCTGCCTTTAGTTCTATTCTCTGCTTTACAGTAACAGCAATGGGCTCAGAACGTTTTTTTCTCCTGATTATCTTATTTTCTGCACTCACTTTTTACTGTGGGTCCTCACTCAAGTGGCCTTACCTTTTTAATTTGCCTTGGTTTCTGTTTTTATACTTGTGCATATCTGTGTTGCATTTACTTATTTCAGAGTTTCCTATCAGTTCATTTTCATTTCCTGTACTGATATCTTACACAGTTTTAATGTCTTTGTTGCTCTTTCTCTGGGATATGCCTCTGGTAACAGATAGGATCCATTTTACTGTCTAGTCATAGCCTAAGTTGAGCTATTTTTTTATTTCTTTGGTCTCTTCTCCTGATTTTGGTTCTGGATCTGCACATCACTGTCTTGATGTCCTCAATTCATATTCTGAATGTGCATCAGCTTGTCACACTGTCTGTAGATTCTACCTCCTCACACATTTTCCATAGTTATTTAAAACAGACCTTTTCTTAATATTAGATCATGAGTTAAATAAGGGGTTAGAGCCATAGTATGTACATTTTTTCCCCAAACTTTGAATTTCTGTATGTATAAAGTGTGCTGTTTTATGTCGCCAGGAATTCATACTACCTCTGCATTCTGATAGTTACTAATTTTATGCGTACACACTAGGTAAATTTTGACATGCTTCCAGCATCTAGTAGGGCCTCAAACTCCATATTCCTTTTAGACATACTGTATATTTTACTGAGTGTAAAACAGCGACTCAGTGCTGACTCATTTATCTTGGATGTAATTCTGTGGCATTCAGTAATTACCACTCTATCTAAATCTTGAATTTCAAACTTTGCTTTCCTACTGGCAGTATTTTATTTAGTAGTAACAGCACAGAACTTTTCAATGTGAGTCTTCCCCCACACTTAAAGTAAATTAGTGATCCTTGCTAATTTTGTTTCAGAGAAGGTGGAATGCTACTTAATACTACTTACTGTAGTGTTAGCCTTAGAAGCAGAAACTTAATTTTAAGCATTGTGTCATTAGCTAAGAAGCATTCTACTAAAATCAATAGCTTATTAGAGTTCTTGCAATCACTTTGCTGTCCCAGTTTTCTTACATTTTTAGGCAAAGCTTTTTATACCTATCTGCTGCTAAACTTTCTAACATTTTTATTTTATTGTTTCTCTTAGGTTCACTTCAAGCCAGAGCTTTAAAATACATTTTGTCATGTAAGTGTGCACTTACAAGTTTATCTTCCTTAAACGTCCAGTTTTGAAAATGTATTGCTTGTATCTCATGGATTATATCAGCCTTGACTAACACAGCATTGTAAGTTTATCACAGTCCATAAAATCAATCTTACCGAAGTCCACGTACATTTTCAGTGTCTCTGCTGTAAGTCGACATGACAGAATTCTTGCACAAACCAAACTATTAGCCCATTTGGCTTTGCAGCTTCAAAAGAAAGTAAACATCACTTCATAAATTTCTCATAACAGTGTTCAGCCTACACAATTGCTCCAGGATGCAAGCTATCTTGTAACACAAGGAAAACTGAAGTCTGTAGGCCTAGGCTAGGCCCATCTTTCAGCTCTTTTAAAGGGTTAAATACTTTTGCAAGGTGTACTATTTCGGTTCTGCACAGTTTAGGGTCCCAATTGAAATGTTGGCACTCAAAATGCCAAATGCTTACAAACCAAAAACAAACAAAAAAAAAAGATCGAAAACACAGGAGAAAAGCAACTCTCGAAAATCGTTCTTCTCCTTTACACTTCTTTTTGCAAGGGAGGCAAGCCCCTTCAGCACCATTCCTTGTGGAGTTGGGCCTCTTAACATCCCTGGGCAGACATTATTTACACAGTAACACACACCATGTTGGGCATTATTGCTTGCATAATGCTTGAATTAAAGTTGCCTTTCTGTGGGGCAAGTGTACCTTGCTTCTGAACTTCAATGGCTTGTTTTCAGTGTGAAGTGAAAATAAAATAAAATAAAAAGTGAGCCAATGAACTGATGATTTGTTGTTTGACCAAAAAAAAAAAAAAATATATATATATATATATATATATATATATATATATATATATATATATATAAAATTACATGTTTTTTTCTGCCCTTATATTTTGTGAGTTGTTTCTTATTGGTGAAAAATTAATGGGTTTGACTCATTCTTGGATGTCTACACAGACTGCAGGAAAAACATTTTGCTATGCTAGCAATATTTTGGAGCAATGGCCATTCATTTAGAAGCTAGAGAAGTCAGAAAGATGTGGTTAAGTCTTGTTTGTTTTAGTTTATTTATCTGATTTGTTAACTGGACGAGTACATTAGTCTCAACCTCTTAGTATAAGAAATCTGGACAAAGCCAAAAATATTGGGGGGGACAAAGGCCCCAAAATAGGGACAAATTTTAAATATCTCTGTTATAAACTTAGAAAGTGGCTAGAATAAAAAAAGTTTTGTTAGCTTGCATTTTCTGAAGTATATGAAGGCTTAAAATCAAATGACTGTCATTACTTAGTAACTTTAGTCTTCAACGATTTGCCAAAAAAACAGAAATTTTATGAGGAACAGTCGGAAAATATGAGGCAAAAATCTGAACAGTTGAGAGGAATGCTGAAACCCTTTTCAGCCAGGACATCAGCCAGTCAAACAATAACAAGTTAAGACTTCTAACAGTAGTAACATAATGTTCAGTTACAGTTTTGGCTGAAATCATCATATTTCAGTAACATTTGTAATGATTTTCATATATTCGGCTACAGTAGCATAGTACTCAGTTGATGAACACAAGAAATATATATCAGAACCTAGGAAGTCAGGACATTACAGAAATCAATTATTGAAGTTCTGCAAGTTCACATGACTCTGTTCACTGTAATATTTTAAAGAACAAAAGTAGGTCTTCAGTTACAGTACTTCAATCTGCAAACCTTTGCTTTATTGATGCATCTGTAATGATTGTTTTCTTTTTTGAAAATGTGATGTAGTACATTTTACAACAGCGTGTAGAAGAGTGCAAAGCAGAGCTGCAATTTTGTGTGTTTCTTTCTCTTTTCTCCACAGTTGTATGACTATGAAATTGATGTATATATTTTTTTGGGGGGGCACATGGGTGCAGGGGGAATTGCGGGCTTGCACCCTTGCAAAAAAAAAAAAAAAAAGATTCTTTTTATGGTATTTGGAATTTATGTTTTGGAAAACTATGAAGAAATTAGACACTGACATCTGTGCTAGCATATCTGGTTGAAGATTTTTGTACATAATTTCAGATTTACCTGTGTATTATATGCCAGCATGACTAACTATGAAATTGCATATAAATTCTTACATGTTGATTTATAATCTGTTTGTAAAGAATGTTTTAAAGTCTTGAACAGTGTTCCTTTACATTTCTAACTGCGCATATCTGTGAAGAAGATTCTAACTGCAGACTTTCTCAGAATCAGCTGATCTG
>NC_056749.1:126474323-126491823 GCF_019279795.1 Protopterus annectens
AATTTCCACAGCGATACTGTCACTAGTTTAATTATGTATGCACAAGCAATAAATGACACCATTTCTACTGCGATACTGTCGCTAGTTTAATTATGTTTTTGCACAAGCAGTAAATGACACTATTTCCACAGCGATATTGTCACTAGTTTAATTATGTATGCACAAGCAATAAATGACTCCATTTCCACAGCGATACTGTCACTAGTTTAATTATGTATGCACAAGCAGTAAATTATGGCATTTCCACAGTGATTCCTTTAATAGTTTGTCTAAGTATGCATAAGCACTGAAAAACACCAAGTAAATTATTTCCCCTACTTCTGAAAAAACATAATTTTTCTGTGGAAATCATAGATTCATTGTTTACCCTGGTTTTCTCACATTAACTACAAAAATACCTGTCCTGACAGTTGTCAGCACCAAGAACTACCTTTACAACCAGAAATCCAGTCCTTAGCACTAACATTTTTATGGCACCATGCTGCCAGCCAAATAACAGGCAGTAGACTGTTCATTAAATCCATCAGGCACCTCTCCCTATCCTTGTAGACAGTTACGTCAGTCTGAGAACATGGAAAAAATGTCACTCTGACACCTTTGTGAACAGGCTATCATAAGTACGTGTAACTTTCATCTTACAATAAAGGTGTGAAGAGTTTGCTATTGTATCCCATGTTTCATTTTTTTAAGGATTTACTTGTGAATAATGTGAGCTTAGAGGTAAAAAGATAAGCTTATGTCTATTTATTTTCAAGCTGGACAAATTTAAAGCTCAAGCAATGTGAATTGGCAAGTGAAAGTGTACAGTTATCTGCAAACCAGGTGTCTGGAACAGTTCTACCTGCCACGAGTGACATATCCCACATTAAGAGCTTCAACAGCAATCAGAGAAAGTGTGGGGATAGTGTGCAGCCTTGACAGGTCCCCCTCTGTAGCTCAAAGGGAGAGGCACAACCATGAGGTAAGGGTTGGTTGTACAGTAGCATGCACCATCTCACAAAGTTCTGCAGTATTCCAAAGCACAGAGAACCTGCCATACAAATTTCCACTGGAGTGAGTCAAATGCCTTGTATAAATCCAGAAGTAAGGCTTCATCTGGGATTCTTGCTGAATTTACTGAGCTGATGTATACTGTAAAAACATTTTCACAGTCCTAGAATTCCCTGTATACCTTTTATAAAGCCCTGCTGATCATCCTTAACCTGTAAATGGACACTTAACTCAACCCCAGAGGCAAGTATTTTAGCCAGTATTTTTGTCTCAACTGGAAGAAGCAAGGAATGTCATAACCATGATATGGCAATTCCCATCTAGCAGGGGAATGATATGGCAATTCCCCTCTAACAAAACTTTCTTGAACTAGAGATAGCAGAGTAAGGATTATTTCCCTTTCTAGCTTTTTGTATAGTTCACCTGGGGGATTTTCCTGACTTTTAAGTTGGTTATTGTCTCATGAATTGCTGTTGTCATGATGGATGTAGGGTAAGACTTTCAGGCAGCTGAGACCAATTAAATTTCCCTGAAAATTTCTCCTATTAAGTGATTGAGAATTCTGGGTGTAGTTGATAGGTTCCACATAGGTAAGTAGTCATTGCAATGTTGATAGCCTGTGTGGATTGACATATAATACCTGTCTCATTTCTTAAGGCTTGAATGGCAACAAATTGTTTTCTTTCCTTAAGCCTCTGAGCTAGAAGCTTGGATGAGTTTTATGTACTCCCATTTTTGATACGTATTAGCCAGCTTAGTGTTTCTAATATCCATTTTCAAGCCCTCAGGCTCATTTTGTAGTATATCATTATTGCAAGTGGCTTGAGTTTACTGCCTTGTGAAAAAGTTTAAAGTTTTTTCTCTTTCCATGAGATATTCTGATAATTCTTCTTCCCTCTTCTGTCTCAAGTGATGAATAAAATTATGAATAATATTATTAATAATATTATTATAATAATTATTGTAATATTATTATAAATTATTATTATGATGTATTAACATTCTATTTGTATGTCCCCTATATTTGCAAAACTGAATCTGATTACTATAGAGACTCCTATCAGAACTAAATATTCCAAGTTCATTATTGTCTAGACTTGTAGATCTTGTTTAATGATTAGAGGACCCATTCTTGGAATAGTAGACAGTTTTGGCCAAAATTCCCTTTTGTACGTTTATACCACCCTGCAATGGCCTGGCATAGCATATGGATTAATTAAACCACTTTAGCTCCTTCTAACAACTGGTGACTGACTAAAAAGTAGTCAGTTCTGCATGCTACTCCTGCACAGGGTGCAAAGAAAGAATAGTCTCTTATATAAGAGTGCAGCAATGTCCATATATCATTTAGGTGCATTTCCTTCATCCAACCATTCCCTAAATAATCTCCACATATGGTCTCAGCCTGGATCACCCTGTGACTAATTTGTCCATCACTTTGCCCAAATGCGCATTGAAATCTCCTCCCACTGCAAGTTGTGGAAAGTGTCCTTCTAAACTGAGGATGGCTTCATGGAAACTAGTAAAACGGTCTGTGCTGAGATCTTTTGGGCCATAAACATTTGCTATGATTATTTACCCTTGTAGTCTATTAACTATAACCACTTCCCACCTCCCACTTTTGTCAGTCTTGGCATCTGCTGTATCTCATCCAAACTTATCTCACAGGAAAATTAAAGCAACTTTCATTGCCAAGCCATGGCAGATAGTTCTAAGCAACCGTGATGGATTTGATACAGAATCGAGGGACAGGTAAGTGTTGATTGCATTAAATGCATTTTTTTACTGCTTTGTCACTTATTCCTGAGAGAGAGTCTGTTTTATTACTGATCTCTTACTAAACATGAAGAACTAACTTATGCAGACTGAAACCTATGGTTTGAGAGTACGTTTTAATCAAATTTGTTTGTTTGTGTCTTTCGGCTTTTCCCTGTTAGGGGTCGCCACAGCGGAACTCCGATCCGCTAATGATTGGCAGTTGACTTTTACGTACCGGCTTGCCAGGCCTGACGCACAACCTTCAACGAAGGTACGCCCATTCACGCATGTCTCCACGCAGAAGACGCTCTAGCTGAGAATTGAACCGGACAGCGTCTTACTGCAGCACCACCACCGCGGGTCAGCAAAATTGTGTGCTGGCTGGACAAAGCAGCTACATTTTTGCTAGTCATTCACTCATTAATGCTTATGTGATGTGGAATGTTGCACCTTTTACAGCCTGCATACATCACTGAATTCCCGAACTTTTTCTATAAAATCAACTTAAAACGCATAAGATAATCAAAGATTTTCTACTGCAAGACATACTAGATTTAACAATCTTAGTGTCATTTTATTAATAAATCCTAGCCCTTTCAAATTATGACTATTGTAAGCTGTTAAGTCACGTAGTTAAAAACTCAGCCCCAAGAAAGGTCTGAATGTCGCAAGGAGCTATGGGTGTTAACTGGAAGTATACAAAAAAGCGCTGTTGGCTTGAACGAGTTAAAACTGAGTCACTGGATTACAGAAAGGGACTATTCATTTTTTTGAGTTTAGTGAACTTGTCTTGGCAGTACAATCTTCACAACGTCATTTTTTTTTAAATCCGGGTAAAGGACCTGTCTCAGTAGTCTGTACAATGAGTATGTAGTGATTGAATTAAAGGGGATCTCAGGCCAACCAATGTTCAGAGTCTATACAAGATAAAACTGCTTTTCTCATATTGCATAGTGGCATAACGGGCCATTTGTAATATAGGTCATTAAGAATTAGTATGGTTACAGATCACAATAAACTAAACTAGCTCAAAACAATTTATACCCCACTGTTTTCATTTTGATGTAATAAATATCTAAATACATGCACATTTCTGCTCTGTACCATATACCTGCATACATCAGCTACTGTGTTCTCTACTGTCCTTTTCCATTATTTACACCCAGTAAACTTCTGTCCTTTAGAATCTGCATAGAATCTTATATCTTTGTAAATGCATGCTTCTGCAGTCTACTGCATTTTAAAATGGTCATGGTTGAATTATGCAATATTTCTGTTTTTTTTGTCTAAAAATGTCAGCATACAATGTACCTAGATTTATTAATGTTTCTTATTGTAAGAAACAAAATCTGATGACAGTTCATAAAGCCTTTATATTTTTTCAGCCTTGTGATTTTTCCAGTTAAGAAATAATACAGTTTAATTTCAACTTGTTTCAGGTGACTTGTTGTGTAGAACAGAGGACTGCATTCAGTAATGGGTCAGATCAGAGAAGTAAAAAAGTGGTGAAACGTTATCAGTGACGAGACTAGCCATGTCCTTTGCTTAGATATTTACTTATTACATTTGTTAATGCTTAACCAGAACTGTCCCACTTTCAGTGGAGTATTGACCATTAAAGCTAATTAATGCAAGCAATAATGCCCAGCAGGGTGTGTGCTACTGTGTAAATAACGCCCGCGCAGCGGTGCTGTGTTGGGCTTCTACACCCTTGGAAGTAGTTATTTACACAGTAACACACACCCTGTAGGGCATTATTGCACTTAGAGAAGGGGTTGTCTGTAAAATAGTGTTTTACTGAATTATTTTTGTTTTTTATTACTGTATTATATTTTTATATATTTCTGATGTAAAATAGTTCATGCACATAGTGTTTCAAACTTGCTTTAATATATGTTAATGATGTTGGAGGAAGCATTTTACATCCACAGTATAGCACTTAATATCCAGGTATTTATTTTTTGGTCCCTTACTCTTAAAATATTTGTTTTGTGCTATTTGCCGGAGATTGAAGTTACTAAATAATGACATACATTTGAGTTTCAGACTTATTTCCTTCAGAAAATTCATTTATTTATTTATTTTACATTTGTTGACTGGGATAGTTCGACTGGATACATGTCCATTTTCAGCGAGGCCTGGGGTGAAAAGCTCCAAGATAATAATTCACATTGAACATTTATTAAATGCTAGTTTCAAGCAGATTACAATCATAAGCAATACTAGCATTTAGCACATATAGTACTAACTTATTATAAAACATAACATTATTTTCAAAGTTAAACATTCATAACATTACATTCAGGTTTAAGACACACTGAGCAGCAGTTATACAACTGACCCTTCCTGAAATGGAGTGGTAGAAAAAAGTTAGAAGTAGTTTAAGGTAAGGCACCTAAGAAATAGAGACGTCACTAGTCGGGGTTAGTGCAAGCACATAACCAATGAGTTTTGAAGTATTTCTTGAGTTTGTTTTTGAATTGAGTTAGTGAGGGTTCTAAGGTCAAGTCAGCTGGGAGTCTGTTCCATATTTTTCCAACAGAGTTGGTAAACAGAGAGCCCCCAGCTGAGTAGTTGGATTTGTATGTTTGAACTAGTAGTCTAGTGGATGATCGCAGTGGCCGGGTGCTGGTGTAGGGGCTGATTAATATTTTTTAGTGCAGGTGTATTTTCTGGTTGGTAAAGGACGTTATGTGCCACTATTAGCTGGTTGAACTGCAGTAGGCTTGGCAGTTCAAGCCATCCTAGGCGATTTAGGTTGTGACAGTGGTGTGTCCAGTAGGCTGTGCCAGTAGCAAATCTGGCAATGTGGTTATAGCAGGATGATAGTTTAGTAAGATCTTTTTTGTTTAAGTTGGAGAATAGAGGTAAGGCATAGAGAAGAGTTGATAGCAGATGGAAACGGGCAATTGCAGTTCTAGCAAGTGTAGTAAGGAAAGGTTTGATTCTGTAAAGAGAGCCAATTTTTTTATTAATGGTTTTGATAGGTTGATTGATATGCGCATCGAACTTTAGGCTGTTATCAACTATGACACCCCGTAGTTTAGGTTGAGCTTCTGGGGAAATGATAGTGCTATTGTTAGCAGTTATGTTGAAGGATGGCAGGGGGGTCCTGCATGTGGGAAAGAAGAGGAGCAACTTAGTTTTGTTGGAGTTTAGGAGTAGATGTTAATTGGAGAGCCATTTTTCCACTGTATTTAAGGTATGTTGGGTTAATGTGAATAAAGTAGCTGGTGAGGTGTTAGAACAAATCAAAGTGGAGTCATCCACATATTGAATGCAGGTAGCATCTGGGATGACTGAATGAAGGTCATTGATAAAGATGGAGAAAAGAAGGGGTCTTAGTATTGAGCCCTGGGGGACTCCTAATGTGATGGGTAAGTGAGATGATAGCTTGTCCTGCCATAGGACTACCTGTTGCCTACCCTGCAGGTAGGATTGAAACCATTGGAGTGCATGGTTGTTTAAGGAGAAGGCCTTCAAGGTATTTATAAGCATTTTGTGGTCAACCATGTCAAAAGCCTTGGATAGATCTAGAAGGAGTGCTGAGGATAGTTTGTTATTATTACGATTGTGGTTAATGACGTTAGAGAGGAGGGCAGAAGTAGTACTGTGGTGTGGCTTAAAGCCATGTTGAAAGTTGGACAACAGCTTGTTCTGTGTGAGGTAGTGCATGAGTTGTATGTGTACACACTTCCCCATAATTATAGCTAGAGGTGACAGAATAGCTATGGGTCTAAAGTTTGACAGTTATGGAGAGGTATGACATGGGAGATTTTCCATATAGTGGGTAGAGTAGCTTCAGATATAGCTCTGTTGATCAAGATTGAGATGGGGTATGCTATGGTGTCAGCAGCCTTTTGCAGATAGTCTGCTGGGAGGAGGTCGGCAGCCAGGGTGGTGGGTCTTAGTTTCTTAAGTAGGGCATGAATAAGTTGAGTAGGAACAGGGTGGAAGGCAAAGTATGTTTGCGTAGTGGGTGTGGCTACATTAGAATTAGAGTCATTGGGAGAGAGTTGGCTGGCTAGAGACTGGATAGTATCTGTGAAGAAGCTGTTGAAGTTATTAGCAATGTCTACTGGGGATTTATTTGGGAAGCTGAGGGGGGGTGGAGTGGCTGTTTGGCCTGGGTGGAGTAGTTTGTTTATTCCTGCCCAGAGCTTTTGAGGTTTGTTTTGGTGTTTTTGCAGTACATGGTAGTAGATGGTAGTAGTGGTCCTTTTTGTCTGAGGTTATGGATTTTTTGGTGTCATTCCTTAGCTGTCTGAATCTTAGTTGACCAAGTGGGGCTTTTGTTTTTTGGTAGGTGGTCCATGCTTTGCTTTTGGTTTTGGTATCTTTAGAAAGTCATGGTGCACTTTTAACTTTGGTTCTAATATAGCAGCTGGGAGCATGGGAGTTAAGAATAGTAAGGAATTTGGTGTTAAAGTATGCTACTGCTTCATCTTGGGGGAGACTTTTTAGCACTGACCAGCTGCATGCCTTAAGTTCATTTTGAAACTTGGTGAGAATAAAATTCTTGTTGTTTCTTAATGTTCTATAGGTGGGTTAATAGGAGCAGTCTACTTTGAGCTTGATTACATAGGTGAGACAGTGGTCACTTAGGTCATCAGGCAAAGTGCCTGATTTATACGATTGAAGATGGGTATTGATGAGTATCCAGTCTAGGGTACTTTCCTTGTTATTGGGTTTTTCTTTCCTGGTGCGGGAGGTTATGATTTGAGTAAATCCATAGAGGTTTATGTGGGTTTCACAAGAGCAAGTGTTCCAGTCAGTGTTGAAATACCCAAGAACAATTGTTTCTTGGGGGTAGTTATTGGATAACCAATATAAGAAGTCTTCTAAGATTTCTGTGTTCCTTCCTGGGGGAATGTAAATACAGACAATGTTTACATTTTTGTTTTTGTTCATTTTAGTTTTGAGATAAGAATTTCAGCATTATTGAACTGGGGTAGTTGTTGGGTGTCTACGCTGACAGATAGGGTAGACTTGTAAAGTATGGCTACTCCACCACCCTTTCTGGTGGTACGGTCTAGTCGAAACATACTATATCCTGGTGGCAGAATGTCATGGTCCTTGGTGGCAGGCTTTAGCCACGTTTCTGTTAGGCATAATATATCTGGGGAATGAACAGCTAAGAGGACATGCAGGTGCTGAGTTTTGTTATTTATGCTCCTAATGTTTAGATGGCAGGCCAGCAGTGAGTTAGGAGGTCTATTTGTTGGAGTTATGGTGGTAGGGGATATAGAAGGGGGATTAGGGCCATGTTTTGGGTGGATGTTGCCATCCTTTGTGAGATTGTAGTGTATCTGAGTATGAGTTTTAAGATTTTGAATAAAGTTTTGTAATAGTGTCTAGTTTTAGGACTAATGTAACTAGGTCTAGTAAGATGGTAGTATTTAGGGGTTAAGGAGGTAAGTATGAGGGGAGTGAGTAAGGGTGCATTATTATCTGTTATAGATGGGATGGATGTTTGGAATTTAGGATAGTGGAAACCAGGGTAATCCTGGTATTCGTAGGTGGTTAGGAGATATGGGATGAGTAAAAGGGGTAGAAGTAGAGTTAATAAGACTATTTTGGATGATAGCATACCTACTGAATGGTACTTGACACTTAGGCAAAAGGAATAGTAGAGTTGGAGGACTGGTCGTATCAGGTTGAGGGTGGTGCTGTTGAGTGACAAGTTGTTACTGATTGGTTTAAAAAAGTGGGGTGTGGTCTAGTACCAATAAATGTAGCAGCACCAGGGGCGAGAGAATTTGGGGGCAGGGTGAGGAGCGAAGCGAGGGCAAGCGGAGCAGGGATGAACCGTTTAACCTGTATGAGGAAAGAGGGGGGTGGGGGAAAAGAAAAGGCAGTAGGCGTGGTTAGAGGAATACCTTGGATTGACTCAAGACACCACACCAGAAGTAAGTTGAATGTAAGGGCCTAAAATCTGCACTCAGCACTGTAGTGTTACTTGCACTCAGCACTTTAAGTTTACTTATGTGTAGCAAGAAAGACAGACCAACAGTATACAATTTTGAGGATTTTTACAAGGGTTACTTGTTCAAATGTCAGACAAGTAAGTAAAACTTTCAGCAGGAATCTATGTCTGAGTGTTAGAAAGCCAGAAAGGTACAAATTATACCTGTAAAAATTAGGGTCAGAGAGACAAATGTAAGAGTCAGTGTACTTTAGTTACAGGGGAAGAAGGCAAAAACTTAAGTAGAAAAGAGCCATATGGCTGACCAAAATGGTGACTTGCTTAATTACACACCACTGTAAGAGAAAGCTTAACAAATGCTTTTTATATGTGTAACCCACTCTGATTAATTGCTGGGAGAAACAACTTTTGTTGTGTTTTCCAATTGCAATCCTGTAGACACCATTATTCAGGAGTTGCAGTATGTTAGTGTAGATAAATGTGAAGTTCAAACTGAGTCACACCAGGTCAGCCAAGTGGGGAAGAGAGAGGAAAATCCTAAGCAGCTAGATTTGAAAATTTGAAATAATTCAGTAAAACACAATTTTACAGACAACCCCTTCTTTAAGTGCAATAATGCCCTACAGGGTGTGTGTTACTGTGTAAATAACATCCTTCCAGGGTTGTAGAAACCAAACACTGCACCCTATTCATGCTAACACAAATTCTTTTATTTAAGCAAGTTTGTAATTTTATAAGAGCAATAATTAAAATATGTTCCTATTTTTGAGCCTTTGTTCCCCCTTTATTTTAGGCTTTATCCAGATTTATTTAGCTGAAAGGTCCAGAAGTATGCAAACCTGTTTACTGCTGTTTTTACTGCCAGTGGTCAATCTCACTCACTCTCTCTCTCTCACTCACACACACGCACATGCACACGCACACACTCACACACACACACACACACCTCTGCTTCAGAAAATGCATGCTAACACAAATTCTAATATTCAGATAACTATGTGATTGTGTAATCCCAGCCTCTAAAATAAGTTCCTATTTTGAGACTTTGTTCCCCATATATTTTAGGCTTATCCAGATATCTTGAGCTAAGAGGATGAGAGGTACACAAACCTGTTAACTGCTGCTGCTGCTGCTGTCATGGAGCTCTCTTGCACTCACTCTTCACTCTCTTTCACAGAAACGCATGCGTACACACAGTCTCTTCTGCTTTTATACACGCATTCACTCACACACACACAGGCAGAAACATAAACACACACACACACAGGCAGAAACATAAACACACACACACACACAGACATGTTTTTCTATTTCATTTATTTTTTTCACTGGCTAAACAGCAAAAGTGCTGCTTTGCGAGTGTAAAATAATAGCTTGATCAATTTCTCTCTCACTCTCATACACACACACAGACATTTACTCATACATGCTTTTTTCTTTTATTTTTTTTTTCTTTTTTCTTTTGCACTCGCTAATCAGCAAAATGGCAGCTGTTAAGTATTTTTCATTCCAAAGTCCATAGCAGCTTGATATGCTGCTGTGAAGTGGTGGACTCATTTTTCAGCGGGCGTTATCTGTAGATTAACACCCTGCTGGAGAAAGTTCATTCTCCAATCAGGGTGTGATCTACAGGTCGCCCATGCTCCAAAAAGTAGTAACATATACTTAGTTTTATATATAAGCAATTGAATATAAATGCAGAATATGCATTTCACAGGCTGATATTAAGCTTACACATATATCCAAGTGACCGCTGAGAAGAATACTTGCAGAAACTCTTTGTGAATTAATACCACAATACCCTATTTACGTGGGTCAAAGTTGTACCTCCTTGTCATCATTTTGTATAACACACACAAGGATGTGATTAGATTTTGTTGACTCTGCATAGGAAAGCAAGAGTCTGGCTCAATGGAACATCATCTTTTGAGTTTATTTGTGGCAACAGTTGTCAGCTGTAGTAATATATGACAAAGTCATCTTATATTGGCAAAAGTAAGATATATCAGCAGCACAACATGAAAGCTTTGAGAGATTAAAGTCAAGTGGTAGCAAGATAAGGCAAATGAGGCTCAGTTCCTTCATCATTGTCATCATCATATGATGACTGATGATCTTCTAGGCCACAAAAGCTAATTAAAGGTTCATGGATTTATGGTCTTTTTCTTTTCTGATGTCAAGATGGCCTACACACCTAACAGAAAATTAAACCATTTCAGCTATATAGAGAGCCTTTTGAGGCAGTGTTGAATGGTTAGTCCTCTGAGACAGATCTTGCTGTCAAATCTGTTCTCAACATCTTCTAAAAGAGTCCCTTCCTACCTCCTCATAACTAGTAAGGAATATGATATGCTGACATGCAAACCAGGAACATCAAAGAAGTAGGACCATATGTTGTACCAGCAGGTATCATTAGGAGCGTGACAAAGACTCTGAACTCAGGATTGCAAAGTCATTCTGTAAATTTGGAGCAGTGAAGATAATACAGAAAATCTGAGTGCATTTTTACCATCTTCAAGAATTTAGAGAAGTTAGTATGGAGAAATTACTGAAGCCTTGTCTACTGCTTTACTACAGGAAAAATACCCTTATTCTGTCTAACCAGCTTTTTCCCATCATCAAAGCATTCTTAAAATCTTAGTATGAATTTAGTTGATCTCACATGGCGCCAGGAATAATAGTTTATTTAATAAAGACTGCCTTTCCAATGGAAATTACATTGAATTCAAGATGGACCAAGGCGTCATCGGTCTTAGACATGTGTCCAAATGCCACTGTTTGGGAAGAATCTATCATTGTCTTGTAGTACAGTGATTTAAACATTTCTTAGAAATGTAGGATTGGCTAATAGAAGTTTCTTGTTATCACTAAGCTGTATTAGTTACAGTTATATAAGCTTGCTGAAGTCAGTGACTCACTCAGTATAGGAAATTCAGCAGCTGTTTTATTAAAATGCTGAATCCTTTTAGTTGGATATTCAGAAGTCAAGATTGGTCGACTTAAACTAAACTCAGGTAGTTATATCACCTTATTGAAACTCTGTATCGCATAATTGCAAGTCCTTTAATTACGAAAAATAAACAGTGAAACTACAGAAGGACAGCACATGTCAGTAATCAATGTTCCCCTTTTAAGTTGCTTTTTTTGCAGGGTGCAAGCCCTGCTGCACTACCCTAATGTGGGACTAGTATGCCTATATCCCTGCTGCTTATATAGTGTAACTTCATACCATAATGCAGAGAAAAGGTAACGCTTCAAGACCCAGGGATCTCTGACTTAGTTACATGTAAGTCCTCTTTTGTTACCATATTTGTTTATGCTGCGGAACTTGGCATTCTGAGCATTTAAAACTGTTATTGGCACTTGCCTTGCTTCACTAGCCATGTCTCTTAACTATAAACACAAACAGTGACATACACCATAGGTTCCAGTGTGTGTTGGTGCAACTTTGGAAAAAATTTAAGCATTTGGATGTTTCTCCTACAAAAAACATTCTTTTTGTGTTGGATTGCACATGAACAAGCATCTCAAGTTTGGTCAGTAACTAGATCAGCCTTTCAGGGCAAATGAGACAGAACAACCCAGTAATTTTCCATTAAGATATCAGGGGTAATTCATATTTTAATGTTTCCACAGTAAGGAAAATCTGCAGTTGGGAGCTTGACTTTTACTGCTTATTAGTGCAGAGAAGTTAGTTATACTGTGAATGTGTAGCAGTAAACCTGTCAGTGTGATTAATGTTGTACGGCCTGAACCTATGCATTGAGGCCAGCAGTATTTTACTTCTGTGCTTTTTGTTTTTGTATTTTTCTTAGATTCTTAGGTAAGTACTAGGCTAGCTGCCCCTGTTGGTCATTTTAAGCCTATCCAATTTTCCTCAAAGGAGACAGTGAATCCCTGTACCTTTTGTCTGTGAAGTAAACACCTTAACCATTATGCCAACCTCTAATCTTGTTACTGCGAGCTTGTAACGTGGCTTAAAAGTTATGATTTATATGGCATTAATCAGTATCTGAAGAAGGGAGTTTAAGCAATATGGTCTGTTATATGCAATATTGCATTGGAACTGACTACATTGATCAGATTTACTCCAGGTTGTGCAGGATGAGATATGGCAGATTTGTGTGACTTCCTAAGATGAGGCATGAAGGTGGGAGTATAATAGGTATGCGTTCAACAATTCCAACACATCAGCTGAGGTAGTATTAGCTGAAGTAGTAAAACAATTTCAATGCCAAATGTCTTACACTGGAGTGCAATTGCAGCAGTAGAAATTACCGGGTTGCTGTCCTAACCCCTACACTCATGGGAAGACTCTGCAAAATGATATTTGTAATCAGGTAAAAATAGTGCAAAAGATTCTTATTGTGTAGATTTCTCTATTACTTTTTATTGTTGCATTGCACTGTGGTGCTCTAGTAATACACAGACACACACACACACAAACACACACCATACCTGTCAACCTCTTAGAACAAGAAATCTGGACAAAGCCAAAATAGTGGCGGAGCAAAGGGCAAAAAATAGGGACAGATTTTAAATATTGCTCTTATAAGCATAAAAAGTTGTTAAAATGACAGTATTTGTGTTAGCATGCATTTTCTGAAAGATATGAAGTTTGAAACTCAAATATATGATGTTATTTAATTACTTCAATCCTCAGTAATTTGCCAGAAAAAAAAACACAAATTTTATGAAGAACATTCCAAAAATATAAGGCAAAAATCTGGACATTTTGCAAAATTCTGGACAGTTGAGAAGTATGACAACCGCGCACACAAACAGATTCATTTTAGTATCCACTGGCTCGTAGCTAAACATACTTATTGTACAGGAAAGCAGTTTAATTTTATTTTACATAAAGTAACACTTTCACTCAGTGGTAATTAGATAACATAAACATACATAAGGTGTTAATGAGGGGTTTCCTGTGGTACGGGGTTTGATTCCTTGAGTCTCCATTTGCCTACTCTGTCACTCTCAGCAAGTCATATGAGGAGACAAGTGCTCGTGGGCTGCAACATATAGAATACCAGGGTATATCATCTGGGGATATATTTCAGAAACAGACACATAATGCTTCCACTCTGCAGGGCCTGGCTCAAACCAGGCACCTTGACTATTGTGTGTAGTACTTGAAGGGCATACAAGGGAGCAGACACCAAGTTGCTGAAAGGAGTTCAGTGGAAAGCTACCAGAAACATCTGAGGTTTGAAGGAGAAGGAATATCAACAGGATCTAGAGACTCTGGAGTTATCCTCAACCAAAACCAGAAAAGATGGGGAGTCATTCTGAACAAGAAGACAATTTGTTTGTTTTTATTGGAAAGTCTAACTGGCAGAGCCCATTGTCAGTGTTGGCCCGGGGAAAAAAAAAACAATTATAATTTCATAAAAAATTACTGGAATACAGAAAAACAGCACAATTAATATAAATATAGTATATACATTTTGAGAAAAACAATTTCCTCACAGGGTAGACTGGATTACAAGACAGGATACAGATGTGTACAGAGTCTCATTACATAGCAGAAAAATGATCATGCATTGTTGTCCAGTAGTTGTACGACATAAATACAATGGTATCATTAAGCATCTGCAATTTTTACATAGTAAACCTTGAACTGACAGACAGTGACAAACAGTTTTAAAAACAGATTTACAAACTGCAAGTTTGATGATGTTTACAGTTACTTTGAGAGATAAAGGGTTGGCTTGATTTAGCATTATAGGTTCTTGCAGAGACATGACACAAAGGTTTTAGCAGAAAAGAAGTGCATTCATGGTACAAAGGATGCATTGGTTATTGAACAGGTAGTTTAGTTTTAGAAAAAACATTATCCTTATGTCTATTGTTTCAAACAGTGAGCGTTAGTGAGGTGACTAACCTGGGGCGAGCAGGGCCATGTGCACAATCAGAGGTGACTAACATGGGGGGAAGAGCATGTGCACAGCCAGTTTTCCTGTCAGTGGGAACTAGCTGCTAGATGGTTTGATTAGTCTTTCACCCCTATACCCAGGTCAGATGACTGATTTGCACATCAGAACCGCTATGAACCTCCACTAGAGTTTCCTCTGGCTTTGCCCTGCCCAGGCGTAGTTTACTGTCTTTTGGGTCCCACCAGGTACACTTACGCTCCTCCTCCCCGACAGGATGGGTGAGACAGGTCAGGGTGATCCCGCCTCAGCCGGCGTGCACCAGCCCTCACTTTCATTGTGCAGTGGGGTCTCCTGTGCACCCTCAGACTTTTGCACCTGTTAGACTAAAATAGACTAACCTGGGGCGAGCAGGAGCATATGCACAGTCAGAGGTAACTAACATGGGGGAGAGGGGCGTGTCCACAATCAGAGGTGACTAACATGGGGGGAAGGGCATGTGCACAGCCAGTTTTCCTGCAGATGTTGCCTGAAAAAGGTTTTTTTTAAATGGGTGGGATTTCCTGTTTGTTTTAACTTCCAGAACTTTGAAATAAAGTGGGTGTAGTTTGAGTTTCCAGCAATATTGTTTGATTTAATTATGATTAGATAGAATTTGTTACTAGAGCATTAATCTCTAACTGGTGCGTAGTACTGAAGGACATTTTATAGCACAGGGCATCTATCATGTGCATGTGTAATGTCATAGACAGGAAGTGTATATAGGCTAGGTAGCTAGGAGCCTCGGTCTAATTTATTTTTTAAATGTGATTTGGAGGGAGAGTTGATGGCAAATTTAACTACTTTGTTGTAACAAGAATTTGGTTTTGTTTTTAAGGAGGCATTCAGTTTTATTAGAATTAGGGCTGCATATAGGTTAGAAGGTAGCAGGTAGGTTGATGCCAAGGTTATCCTAGTGGTGTCTGTTAGATACTATTAATTCTTTAGAGTGAACCCAGATTTAGTTGTGATTTTCTTATTGATTGTTGAATATAATGATCAAATTTGAGGCTATCATCAATTATTATTCCTAGGAGTTTAGTTTAATTTAGAGTTTTCTTCTTTGTATCTTTGATGAGGTTATCTAAAACTATTACCTCTCATTAAGTTATTGTTTAAGGGTTAAGAGCATAAGTATCATCTTATTTGGATTTAGAAGGAAGTGAGCCTCTCTAAGCCAGGATTCAATGGAACTTTGAACCTCTTGGATGATTCGTTGTAATTTTTGTATTGTAGTGACTAAACAGATCAGAGTGGAATCGTCAGCATACTGTATTATTGTTGCAAGTTGAGTTGTAGAATGTAGTTTGTTGATGTAGATGTTACACAGGGTTAGGCCTAGGATTCATCCTTATAGGATGCTAACAGAAACAACTTGGAAGGATAAAAAAGTCCTTGCGCCATTTGACAGCTTGCTGTCTGTGAGCTATGTTGGTATTGAACCAGGAATAGATGCGTGGGTGATGTTGGTATTGAACCAGGTAATAGATGCATGGGTGATGTTGGTATTGAACCAGGTAATAGATGCGTGGGTGATGTTGATATTGAACCAGGTAATAGATGCGTGGGTGATGTTGGTATTGAACCAGGTAATAGATGCGTGGGTGATGTTGGTATTGAACCAGGTAATAGATGCGTGGGTGATGTTGGTATTGAACCAGGTAATAGATGCGTGGGTGATGTTGGTATTGAACCAGGTAATAGATGCGTGGGTGATGTTGGTATTGAACCAGGTAATAGATGCGTGGGTGATGTTGGTATTGAACCAGGTAATAGATGCGTGGGTGATGTTGGTATTGAACCAGGTAATAGATGCGTGGGTGATGTTGGTATTGAACCAGGTAATAGATGCGTGGGTGATGTTGGTATTGAACCAGGTAATAGATGCGTGGGTGATGTTGGTATTGAACCAGGTAATAGATGCGGGTGATGTTGGTATTGAACCAGGTAATAGATGCGTGGGTGATGTTGGTATTGAACCAGGTAATAGATGCGTGGGTGATGTTGGTATTGAACCAGGTAATAGATGCGTGGGTGATGTTGGTATTGAACCAGGTAATAGATGCGTGGGTGATGTTGGTATTGAACCAGGTAATAGATGCGTGGGTGATGTTGGTATTGAACCAGGTAATAGATGCGTGGGTGATGTTGGTATTGAACCAGGTAATAGATGCGTGGGTGACACCAAGACAAGAGAGTTCACTAATGAGCTTTTGATGGGATTCATTATCAAAAGCTTTGGATAAGTCTAGGAAAATAGTTGAGACTAGCTTACCTTTTGTTCCTATTATGGTTAATGATATTGGTGAACTTTAAGAGAGTGGATGTAGTACTATGGTTGGATTGGAAGCCATGTTGGGTTTTGGCAGGAAGGCTATTTCTAGTGAAATGTCTCTTGTTGGGAACTGAATGATACATTTTTCGAAGATTTTAGATAAAGGTGACAGAAATGTGCTGGGTCAGTAACGTGTTAGTTCTTTTGAACTGGTCCTTTGTGTAGGGTAATAATGAAGGACTTTTTCTAGATGACTGGTATATAAGTTTCTGTAATAAGGCAGTTTATAAAGCTTTTTATAGAGTAGGCAAGAGCATCTGAAGCACTTTTTATATGTTCTGCTGGTAAAGTAACAGGGGCTATTGTTCTTGTGTTTTGGTTAAGTATCTTCTTTGTGAATGATACTATTAGGGACTGGGTGCAGGTTTAGTAATGGAAATTAGTTGTATTGTACAGAAGGGATATGGAGAGGCCCAGAGAGGCTGTATTTTGTTAGTACAAAACAGTCTCCATAAAATATTGTTTAAATTTGGTAGCAATGGAGTCTGCTATTAGTTGTTGAGGGTGTGGAGGTTGAAACTTGGCCAGGGCGTAGCAGCTGCTTTAGTAAACACCAGAATTTGATTGTGTATTTAT